>NC_138204.1:202839341-202859341 GCF_964194415.1 Vipera berus
GTGGGCTACGTGTGAGGACAGGAGCGCTGTGGAGGTCTCACCTTTCGACAGAGCCAACCTCTGCCGTGCAATCTGCTCGGCCGTTTCTACTTGTGCATTAAGGCAGAGTTTCCCAACCTTGGCAATGTTAAGACAACTGGACTTCAACTCCCAGAATTCCCCAGCCAGCCATGCTGGCTGGGGAATTCTGGGAGATGAAGTCCAGCCGTCTAAACATTGCCAAGGTTGGAAAACCCTGCATTAAGGAGACATCGCAGTTTCTTTCTGAGCATCTGGGATTCGGGCGCCCTAACCCCGCCCATTCATCATTTCCCCCCCCTCCTACCCACCTCATTGGAAAGAGGGGGAAATGGGGTGGGCGGGGTAGAAATCACGCTTTATGCTTTTTTCACAAGCGACTAAAAAGCGGCAGTGTATATCTCGGCGCTCGGAGGGAGGAAGGGAGGGAGAGCAGAAATTAACCGCCTTCCGGGATATTGCCTCCTCCTTGGAAGCAGATCAAGGTTTTTCCAAGCCTCCGAAAGTGAATCTATACGTAACGCAGGAAGAAACACAGCTGTTCCATTATCAGTTGCGTGTCTGCCCTGCCCAATCTCGGGGACACTCGCTTTAAGATGGCAGTGGCGCATTAGCCAAAACTGGGGTGGAGAAATCGGAAGAGGTTCAATCTAGGTATAGGCGCGCGTATATTAGGAAACAGCAAGATAAAGAAGCGGTGAGCATTTTCACGGTCAGGTGCTGCTAAGGTAGGGCAGCAAGATCCTGGGAGCACGAACTCCCAGCAAGTCTGCTTTTCTGAGCTCACGAAGTCTTCCCAAACCTACGCCGGACTTCATCCTTCTCAGATCCCTGCCCTAACAAGCGGTCGGTGCGCGGTTAAGTCTCGCATCCGTGCAAATGGAAGGAGTGCAGGTATCCCCATTGAAACGGGGAGCTTGCTAGTTACTCCCGAAAAGAAAAAAAAAAGCAAATCGCTTAACTTTCAAGAGATCAATTACCCGGGGGAGCCACCGCAGGTAATTTAGCAGCAGCCGAGCTCAGGTCTTGAAAACGGACGCGATGCGGTATTCCCCCCGGGGCCGGGATCTGCTTGCCCTTAAGAAGCTGTTCACTTGCTTCGACGGCGCTGATTACTCCCGCCCCCACAAGGAAGATCTCGCTTGGAGGGAAGGGGGAAAACTTCCTTGGCTCCCCTATTCCCAGATCTTTGCCCTCTCCTTCCTCCCTCCCCCAGCTGAAGAACTCAAAACTTAAGAGCTAAAACGACGATCCGGGGATCCACTCACCTTGCCGCCTTTCTGGATCTGACGGCCCATCCAAGACCTCCCCGGAGGTCGACGGCGCGCTTTTTCCTCTCCCTCCCCTCCCCCCGCCCACTTCCCCGATCGAAGTAATAATGTACTTACTCTCCCGGAAGAGTTCTGGCGAGGCTGGCCGCAGCTCGCCTCCCCACCATGGAAAAGGGCCAGCGGGTTGCCTTCTCAGCCGCGCGAGGATCCCTCTTCCCACAACCTCAGGAGCTCTCCAGCTCCTCGCCAAAGGGTCCTGCGCGGAGATTAAGCGGCGGGCCGATTTCTCTTGGCGCCGAAGTCCTCCAGGCTCCCGGAGAGAAAGTTGGCGAAAAGTTGAGGCCGGCGCAGCATCTGGAGAACTCCGCGGCTCCTGCGGCCACGGACTGAATGGAGCGTCTATTTCGAGCTTCCACCAGCCGCGGCGACGGCGGCGGCGAATATTTTCCAGGCGTCGCTCAGCGCCTTCTTGCTTCTTGCCCCGCTGGTCTTTCTCCACCTTTTCTCTCCCTGCCCCTGGTTACCTCCCTCTCCCCAGGCGGCCGGTTCTGTGCCTCCTCCAACTTAAGGGGGTCTTTTTAAAACAAGTGAGGCTTGGAGGTTGTTTTAATAGGGTGGAGAGAGGGAGGGGAGGGAGGAGGGAACTCCTGCAAAAGGGGGGGGGGGGAGAGCGAGAGAAAGAAGAAGAGGAAGAGAGGAAGGAGGAGAGAGAGAGAGGGGGGAAAAAAAGAGAGGGGGGGGAACTGCCCAGCAGCAGCGTGTAAGGCTCCAGGAGCCCGGGCGAGTGGAAACGAATGAATTCAATTAGAGTTAATTACAAACATTCGTCAAGAAATGCAGTACACGCATGTTATCACCACCTGATTTCCTCTTCGTGTTGTGTAGAGGGAAAAGTAAGGCTGGTCCTTTCAAAGCCCTCCCCTGCTCTGGGTCGCTCCCCCTCCCTCCCTCCCTCCCACCCCTCCTCCTCCCCCCTCGTCTTACAAGCATAGGTTGTAAAAGGATTTCTGCTCCGCGTTGGGTGGAAAATCCAGGTTTCCGATGCTTCCCGTCTGCTAAAGCCGGGGGATTGCTGGTGATCAGCGCTTAATTTATCGGAATGGCTGCGTGCCCGTCGCCTCTGCTTCCTTGATCCTGCCCAGCTTTGCAAGATCAGAAGGGAGGGGATGGGAAGGCTGTGGGGATGGGGAAAAAAGAAAGTTCGTGCTGCAAAGACCACCCGACATTGGGAAAAGAAGGGTTTGGTGTGTTGTTGTTTTTTTAAAAAAAAGGGAAGAAAAAAACCAGGAATATTTCAGGAGGCAATTCCCTAGCCTTTTTGCAGTTTTGTGTAAGAACCGTGCAAAAAAAAGGGGGGGGGGTTCCTTTTCCAGCATCTGAGGTGTGCTAGGGACTCAGATCCTGATGGGTCTTCTCCTCTGTGGAAGTTCTCATTCACGCTTCACTGAATTATACAACAACAGAGTTGGAAGGGATCTTGGAGGTCTTCTAGTCCGGGGGTCCCCAACCCTCAGTCCGTGGACCAGTACCAGGCCACGGCATGCCAGCAACTGGTCCGCACAAACAAGCAAAGCCTCATCTGTGGGATGCAGGCAGCACACAAAACCAGGCCCCCTCTGGTCCCTGGAAAAACCTGTCTCCACTGAACCAGTCCCTAGTGCCCGAAAGGTTGGGGACCTCTGTTCTAGTCCAACCTCTGCTCAAGCAGGACACCTTATACCAATCTGGACAATTGGCTGTCAATCTTTTCTTAAAAGGAGCAGCCACAACACCTGGAGACAAGCCATTCCACTCATTGTTATCATTGAGTGGCTATCTTTTACTAGACATGTGTTTTTGTATCAACTTCTAGAAGTATTAGCATCAATGAGGCACCACTAGATTGGGATTATCATAAGATAAGGTACCCACACATTCTAAGCCTGATGAGATATTAGAAATATACAACAGTTATTGCTTGCAGGTTTGCCATCTAACAGGTGACACATAAGAGGGAAAAGGAGCCTAGAGGGAAGGGAAAAAAGCATTGGGACATAATCTGTCTATCAACAGATGGAACCAAGCCACTGAGCCACTCTATCCTTAACCATGTCTTAATCATGTCAACCATGCATGAAGCAGAAAATTAAAGGAGGGGAACCAAGCCTCCTTCACTGGCAGATGGATAGAAATAGGTCTTTCCATCATCACGATCTGAAAGGTCATCACGCAGAAGAGGGAATAGATGTTCTTTATTACCCACCATAGAGGCAGTCTAATCAGGGAGTTAAAATTAAGGAATGCTGGAATGAATGTGGCTAAATGTCAGGCAGAACTTCCTAATTGTAACAGTTGTTCAGCCACAGAAACAAGGTACCATAGGAACGGAGAAGTTCTCCTTCACTAGAGGTCTTCAAATGGAGGCTGGATGTCAGAAGCTTGTCAGAGGTGTTCTAGTTCTTCTGCACTAGAGTTGGACTAGATGACCTTGAAGGACCCTTTCAACTTTCACTTTCTCTTGATTTTAAGATGGGGACTGTAGCCAAAAAATTAAAAGACGCTTGCTCCTGGGGAGGAAAGCCATGGCAAATCTAGACAGCACACTAAAAAGCAGAGACATCACCCTGTCAACAAAAGTGCGTATAGTCAAGGCTATGGTCTTCCCAGTTGCAATGTATGGCAGCGAAAGCTGGACCATAAGAAAGGCTGAGCGCCAAAGAATTGAGGCCTTTGAACTATGGTGCTGGAGAAGACTCCTGCGAGTCCCTTGGACTGCAAGGCGATCAAACCAGTCAGTCCTAGAGGAGATCAACCCTGACTGCTCTTTAGAAGGCCAGATCCTGAAGCTAAAACTCAAATAATTTGGCCACCTAATGAGAAGGAAGGACTCACTGGAGAAGAGCCTAATGCTGGCAAAGATTGAGGGCAATAGAAGAAGGGGACTGAAGCAGTAGGCGTGAGCTTAAATGGACTCCAGCAGATGGTAGAGGACAGGAAGGCCTGGAGGAACGTTGTCCATAGGGTCGCGATGGGTCGGACACGACTTCGCAGCTAACAACAACAACAAAGGGAGACAGAAAGTACATCTCTCCAATGACTTCTGATCCTGAATTATTGCTTTGCTCTGAGGATGTTGCTTTTTTGTTTTCCAACACTGGACAGCCTCAGTTCATAGAATTGTTGTTGTTAGCTGCGAAGTCATGTCCGACCCATCACGACCCCATGGACAACGTTCCTCCAGGCCTTCCTGTCCTCTACCATCTTCTGGAGTCCATTTAAGCTCACGCCTACTGCTTCAGTGACTCCATCCAGCCACCTCATTCTCTGTTGTCCCGTTCTTCTCTTGCCCTCAACCTTTCCCAGCATTAGGCTCTTCTCCAGTGAGTCCTTCCTTCTCATTAGGTGGCTAAAGGAATACTTATTTCTAATTATTTTAATATTTGTGTGCTCTCAGCTTCCAAACAAGATGGATGGCAAATAAATGATTAATAAATAAATATACCAAATTATGGTAATTCTTTGAATTTGGACTGTTGTATTTGAGTTTCAAAGTTCATAGAATAGTATTCCATAAAGCTCAGTACTTATTTCAATGCCCATGCTGTGTTTGCAGCCAATAATATCTGATTTACCAAGTAATATAAATCTATGTTTCAGTAAATTCAAGCTGATGGAAAGGGTTATTCCTCATTGCCTTTTCATAACCACTTTGTGAAGAAGGTTGGACTAATGAGCAAGTTCTAGAGCTGAGTTTGAAGTAGAACAGCTCCTGCAAATTCTATAACCATTTCTGATGTTCATTGGTATTTACTTTAGTTAAGAGAAGTTGTATTATTATTCTCAGTTACAGCCAGGTAACAAAATTGGATTCCATCTCATTTATTGTCCTTTGGCTCAATTTAAGGAAGTTTATTTGGAGTTTCCTCTGGATAGGCAAATTTGAAGATGAATCACCACCAGGTGGCACTGTTGAAAAACACAATAAACTAATAATAAGTCCATATTTTGTCAGTGGCACATGGCTTATTTTTGCTAATATATGCAGATGGTAAGCCCAACTGAAAAGCATGTATCAATTTGTGTCCCTTGAGACTGATCCAACTCAAGTCAGTGGCCAAAGCTCCTGAGCATCTGGTTCATTCTTAAATGTACGTGAATCTTTCTCTGACATTCCCTTTATTAGTATATGGACAGACTCTTTGTAAAATTGTCTAGGAGGGATTCAGAATAAATTATTACTTTCTTAGACATTTGCTGGTTCTTCAAGCAGTTACTCCAAATGAGGTCTTACACAGAAAGAATTGAATAAGTGTGTGACATTTATTCTTTCCCTCTTTAAAAAAATCTGCAAGATCAAAATTGTGCAAGCATTCTAGAACTTAGATCTGACATAACCCAGATTCACCTAACCCAAAACTCTATCTGCATTGAAATGTCACTTCCCAAAATTCTCAGGGTGCAGAGTTGTTCTAAGAAAGCTGGGAGTTGTAGTCCTAAAGCATGAAGTAGTGAAAGGACTGAAGGTAGTGGAGGTAGGAATCAGCAGTTCTCAGGCTAAAGTGAGCAGTTATTTAAACCCCGAGCAGATATTTCCCAGACTCAAAGTTAGGAAGAGAAAATCAAATTTGTGATTTGGAGTTTAAATGGCAAAAGAAGAATGCTGATGGCTTAAACTCTGCAACATGAGACTTATAGACAGCTCTTCTGTTGGTGTGTAAGTTCTACTTTGTCTGCAGTAAAATAAAATATGTAGTTACACTGCATCTGTGAACATTTGCATCCGGAGAACTGGAGTTTATTGCCATACCTGACATGAAATCTGAAAGCTCTGATATATCCCTGGTGCAACTAGTAATCAAAACTTGAATTTATTTATTTATTTTAATAGAAATAGCTGCCCATCTCAAAATCATAACTATGGGCAACAATTAATAACACCATAATAAATACATAATTGGCAGCTGAGCTTTTACAGGTTTGTTGGCATCCACAGAGGGATTGGACAAAGTTGTCTAGACTGTCTGGTGTCACAGACCAAGCTCTGTGCACATCGATGGTGAAGCTTGTACCAGGAATGCCACTCATGGCTGTTGCCAATTTTGACCCTCCTCTCGGGGATGCATAAGACCATCCCTGTGAATTGTGTATGGATATCCAATAAAGAGAAGGTGATAGAGATGAGATGGAGAAGGAAGAAGAGAACTGTTATATATTGGCAGGAGGATGAAAAGGTCTCTATAAACTTGGAGTTTAGACTTCAGATGCTCCATACTTCAAATATTGGAGGGAAGTAATTCTTGACTTGTGTCCATTCAGTCATCGACTATTTGAAATTATGACATTGCTGAACAAAGTTACTGTCATTGCAGTACCACCGCAGTCATGTGATGCAAATCTGCATGCTTGACAGTCTGCCAGCTCTTTTGATTGACATCAGGGACACTGTATCTGCCCCCACTCACCCATCTTCCCCTCATCCCACCCTCTGGGTCCTGCTTCCTGCCCCCCCCATCCTACCATGCTCTAGTTAGCACTTCCCAAAATTGCTTTTTTTGAAAAAAACACCCAGATGATGTAACATCTGGCCTTCCGACAGAAGCTCCCTTGTGCCCTTCCGGAAGTGGGGGCTATTCGCATCGTCTCTCAGAAGGGCACAATTTGGAAAATGATTTGAAGTCCACCCATCTTAAAGTTGCTCACGTTGAGAACACGGCTGTACAGCAAGGGGCATACAGCGATGGCTGCTACTCTCATACCAACAAGGACAGGATCTGTGAGTTGTTCGCTTTGGATTACTTCAGGCTGTCCAGATCTCCAGGAATCCTGTGCTAAAGGACATGATGCAAAACAAATAAATTGCTGAAACTGCTTCTGATGATAACGCCCTCCTTGAAGGCCTCAGTGCTGTGGAATATTTGTGGCCATTCTCTATTATCTGCCTGCGATCTATTTGTGAATGGTGATTTTGCTAGTTGCCTTGACTAAGCAGATACCAGCAGGACAGTGCAGTAAATAACTTGCAAATAGTTAAAACTAGAGAATGGCAAAGTGAGGGATATATAAGAAGATATGTGGCATATGCACTGTCCCAGATAGACCAAGTGCACAAATCTGGGTGTCCTCCTACACTCATAATTCATGCTTAATTAGCAGGTGATAGTTGTGGCTAGGAGGGCTTTGCACAGCTTCATCTTTTGCACCAATTATGCCCATCCCTGGATCGATGAGTCTAGATAGACAGACAGACAGACAGACAGACAGACAGACAGATATAGACAAATAGATATTGATGATAAGTAGGTACAGAGAGACAGACAGATATAGACATATAGAGTGGTTAAATAGATATTGATAATAAGCAGGTATAACAATAGAGATAGATAGATAGATAGATAGATAGATAGATAGATAGATAGATAGATAGATAGATAGATAGATAGATAGATAGATAGATAGATAGATAGATAGATGATAATAGGTAGAGAGAGACAGATATAGAGTAGTTAGATATCAATAATAAGCAGGTATAGAGATAAAAATAGAGAGGTAGATTAGATGATAGATAGATAGATAGATAGATAGATAGATAGATAGATAGATAGATAGATAGATAGATAGATAGATAAAATAATTTCCAGAGCATTAGCTGATCTCTTACAGCAAGTGATAACAATAGTATCATCTTTATAAGAGTTTTGTGCTTCCTTAAAAAGTCCCACATTTATTTAGGTACACGCTAATTTATTAGTCTTTAAAGTAAGCTTCTTGGTGCCCTCTAGATATATTCCTGAATTCCCAGATTGGTGTCTGAATGACCAATAATGGCATTCAATGAATCATCACAAAGTTCAGCTGGGAGAATTGGTTCACTAGATTAAAAAAAAAGATCTATCATCACAAATTACTTACTTAAAGATGATTTAGATTGGATTACAGAGATAAACTCATGGGAAAGGTCCTTATTAGAGGAGAACAAAATGCTCTAAGCAGCAGAACTAAACCAAGAGAATATGAAGACGGGGGGGGGGGAACCAGGATGGAGTGATATAGTGAATTTATATAATGGTGGACACAGACACACTACAACAGGGCACACAGCCTTGAAATCTGAGCCAGAAGATTACCTAGAGTTGGCACAAGGACAAGTCCAGCTTTGAAGCATTAGCAATGCTAAAACCTCTTCCTCTGACATCAGTGGGAAGCAAAAGTGAACTCTTGCGTGGAGGTTGTGTTCCACGTTGTTTCCGTTCCCTAATGTTACACTTTGCAAGGGTCTGCAGAGGGGTAGGTTGGGCTTATGACACTCTGAACCTCCTTTGCTCAGGTAGTCCTCGACTTACAACCATTTGTTTAGTGACGGTTCGAAGTTACAGTACTACTGAAAAAGTGATACGACCGTTTTCCACACATGATCGTTGCAACACCTGATCAAAATCCAGATCTTTGGTGACCGGTTCATGTTTATGACAATTGCGGTGTCCCAGGGCCATGTGATCCCCTTTAGTGACCTACTGACAAGCAAAGCCAATGGGGAAGCCAGATTCATTTAACAACCATGTGACTAACTTAACAACTGCAGTGATTCACTTAGCAATTGTGGCAAAGAAGGTCATAAAAGAGGGCAACATTCACTTGCCAACTGTCTCACTTAGCAATATAAATTTTGGGCTCAATTGTGGTTGTATGTTGAGGACTACCTGCCTTGTGGGCCACTCTGGACTGGCACCGGGGAAATCCTACTCTGCCTGAGCTAATCTGACTCCTCCTGAAACTGCTCAGTTAATTTGCTCGGGATGTAACAAACCAAACTATTTAAAAGGCTGTTAAACCACTTAAGGGTTTCCCAAGTGCCAAAGGGGAAAAAGATATGCAAAAGGAGACTAGGGGGAAAAAGTCAAGCTGATCTGAGAGCTCTGAGTAAATTAATTGCCAAACATTTGATTTAATTCAGCTGCCCAGATCTTAAGCTTCTCATTTGGTCTCTTTAGGACAGATTCCTTTGAATTAGATTTGCTTTGAAAAGATTAGAAGAGGCCAAAAGGTCCTCTGGCTGAGGGCAAAATGTGTTAGGTATGAATGTACAGAGATACCTGGCTCTTTTGTCACCTTAAGACTGACACATTTCAGCTCAAGGCATCATAAAATTGTTAGTTTTTAAGGCAGTTCTCCCTGACCTGGTACTTACCTTCAGAATTCCCAATCTGGATTTCTCCAGCCCACCGAGCAATCCTACTGCTCTTTGTCAAAATTGTCACTACCTTACTATGCAGCCTGCATTGTGTTGAACATATTAGCTCCAATCCTGCATTGTTGGCTGCTTTTTTATCTGTATTCCATCTGAAAAATAAAGGTAATGGACAGTAATTTGCCTGTTATCATGAAACAGGATGGGGACAAACCAGGTTTTGCAGAGCAAAAGACCGTGCATGGTTGCATCCATTTTTCTCTGTATCGTTCCAATTTTAGTATATGTGCTGCCGAAGCGAGCACAGTTGCATCCATTTTTAGTCACCACAATATAAAAAAGGTGTTAAGACTCTAGAACAGGCATGTGAAACTGCTGGCTCGCAGGCCAGATGCATCACACTGAAACCGCGCCCACCCCATTGCCAGCAATGGGGAACAAGTCACGATACGTCGCACGACGTCACATGACGTCGCAAGTTTGACATGCCTGCTCTAGAAGGAGTGCAGAGAAGAACAACAAAGATGATTAGGGGACTGGATGCAAAAAGATATGAAAGATGGTTACAGGATTTGGTTATGTCTAGTCCAGGGGTCAGCAACCTGAAACAGTGAAAGAGCCACTCAGAACTGGTTCCCTCACAAAAGGAAAAACTGGGAGCCGCAAAAAAATGTGTGCGCATGCGTGTACATGTGTGCATGTGCAGAACAGGGTTTGACTGAAGAGTGGAGCCAAGGTGAGATATGCACCTACCCTGCATATTTGAATTGATTGGTTGAACTTTTTTAGTCCCACTTTTTTTTTTTTGGACTCCACATGGCAGAGGACTGGGAGCTGCAGGAGATGGCTGAAAGAGCCACATGCGGCTCCGGAGCTGCGGGTTGCAGACCTGTGGTCTAGTCTAATGAAAAGGAGGACTAAGGCTGATCTAATAGCAGTGTTCCAATATTTGAGGGGCTTCCAGAAAGAGGGGGTCGACCTATTGTCCAAAGCCCCTGAGAGCAGGACAATGGTTGGGAACTAATCAAGGAGAGAAGCAACCTAGAACTAAGGAGGAATTTCCTGACAGAACAATTAATCAGTGGAACGACTTGCCTCCAGAAGTTGTGGATGCTCCAACACTGGAGGTTTTAAAGAAGAGATTGGACAGCCATTTCTCTGAAATGGTATGAGGTCTTTGGTCTGCAGGGAGTTGGACTTGAAGACCTCCCAAATCCCTTCCAACTCCATTATTCTATCACGGTCCATGGAGGAGACCATGTTGCATTGTGCTGATTTTGCTGACCTTTGTAAGTACCAACAAAACTAGAAAAATCATTTTTGTGTATACCATTTTCCTTTTTACTGGAAGTCGAGTCCGGATATATGAACATTCTAGTTAAGAAGATATAGTTCAGCCAAAGTTAAGGTGTTTTTAGGATGTATCTTACATGAAGCAAATCTCTCTGAATTCCTGGTACTTAAAGAGGTAAAGATGGCCAGAATTCATGCTTAATTCCTGATAATTTCATGGATACATCCATGCAGTTTTCTTGGCAATAGATGGAAGAGGTTTTCCTGTCCAAGTAAAAGCATGCTGGATTGCATTGTGTGTCTAATTGCATTAGGAAGGAGTATGCACATGCTGGTTTTTATAAAATCCATAGGACTAATGTGCTTAAGTTTGATTAGATCAGGTACCTTTTTGCCTTATTATGTTGTTTCTTTTCCAACAGCATACGGATTTCTCTGGTTATCTGCTTTCTGTTTTCCCATTCTGATACCCACCTCATTTCCCCCTCTTTCATCAGAATAACAGAGTTGGAAGGGACCTTGGAGGTCATCTAGCCCAACCCTCTGATCTGGCGGGAAACCCTCTATCATTTCAGACAAATGATTGTCCAGTCTCTTCTTAAAAATCTCCAGTGTTGGAGCACCCATAACTTCTGGAGGCAAGTTTTCCACTGATTAATTTATTATTTATTTGTTTGCGGTCACAGACCAAAGTACAAATACAACAAAAGAAAAACATGGAAAAAGTAAAATCATAGACAATTGGACACCAGAAGCCTTGGCTGAGGGGAATTACAACATTCTCCTCTAATACTTACAGCTCTTAAAAAAATTTTAGAGACCTGAGAAGTAATATATGAGGAGCCATCCCCTAAACAATATAAGACCAAATTACTAGCATTGGGACCAGAAGGGTGTATTTTATGGAGAGACAGTAATTTAGTTCTGCCTGTGTTATACATAGGGCAGTATAAAAAGACATGCGCCACAGTTTCAACCTCAGCCCTGTCACAGGGGCATAATCGCTCGCTAATCGGGAGCCTCTTAAATTGCCCGTCGAGTAATGCTGAGGGCAAGACATTGAAACGGGCTAGAGAGAAGACTCTTCTATATTTGGGGATGGTTAGAGTGTAGAAGTATGAAGCCATCCTCAGTCCATAATTATTAGATTGGCTGAAGATCAGAGGGGAGCAGGTTTTGTTAGCTCTGGCTCTTAAGTATTGCAAATCTATGTCTAGAAGCCATTGGACTACCCTGGATTGGGCATCCTTAAGGCCATAATCTCCCAAGGCATCACCCGACAAACCTAGCAAGTGGAGTTTCTTCATTTATTTAATTTATTTATTTATTTATTTGTTTTTATATACCGCCCTTCTCCCGAGGGACTCGGGGCGGTGTACAGAGTAAGGTAGGTATACAGTTAAACAATAGTAAAAAACAAATGAAACCCCAAGAGCTATCAGGCCAGGCCGGACTGCTGGAACAGGTAAGTTTTTAAGTCGCGCCGGAAGGTGCGAAGGTCGGGGGCCATCCGGATTTCAGTAGGCAAGCAGTTCCAGAGGGTTGGCGCACCCACAGAGAACGCCCTCCCCCTGGGGGCCACCAGCCGGCATTCTTTGAGCGGTGGCATCCTGAGGAGGCCCTCTCTGTGGGAGCGTACAGGACGGAGGGGTGTTGACGTTGGCAGAAGGTGCTCCCGTAGGTAATCCGGACCCATGCTATGTAGGGCTTTGTATGTCATTGTTAGCACCTTGAATTTCACTCGGAAGGCAACCGGGAGCCAGTGCAGCTCACGGAGGAGAGGTGTGATATGGGAGTATCGGGAGGCCCCCAAAAATGTTCGTGCAGCTGCACTCTGCACCAGTTGAAGCTTCCGAGTGGCTCTCAAGGGCAGCCCCATCTAGAGAGCGTTACAGTAGTCAAGGCGGGAGGTCACAAGTGCATGGGTGACTGTACGTAAGGCATCCAGGTCCAGATAAGGTCGTAGTTGGCGCACCAGTCGAACCCGAGTGAAGGCCCCCCTGGTCACAGCTCCTATTCTTCATCAGCTCCCTCTCCCAATGAGAAGTATGAGGGTCACCAAACACCAGGGAGAGGTAGCTACCAGGGACTGCCGAGAAGAGCACCCGAAACCGCCATCACTGATTAATTGTTCTCGCTGTCAGGAAATTTCTCCTTAGTTCTAGGTTGCTTCTCTCATTGATCTGTTTCCATCCGTTGCTTCTTGTCCTGCCTTCAGGTGCTTTAGAGAAGAGCTTGACTTCCTCTTCTTTGTGGCACTTCTAAAATCAACCTAGGCAACCATCTTGCAGGGATATTCTGAGGCAATACACGATTAAATTCTAGGACTTCCTGACAACTCCAAGGAATTTCTTGAGTGTGGTGAAGTATAAATTTAAACAGATCCCTTGTCCAATGAGGTAAAGAAGATGTACAAACCACCATTGAAATATCATTGGTTTCTCATACTTGAGAGTAGTTCTAACATTTCTGGAGAAGGAAAGCCCTCTAAATGAGATGAAGCATGGGAGGAAAACTAATTTAACTGGCTATGGAGAAGACACATATGCTCTTGCTTGGGTCTCAATCAGCCAGGATCAAAAGTTCTAAATTATATTATATGGGTTCTTCAATTAAATTTAGACCTACTGATTGTCCTACCTTCAGGTGCTTTGGGGAATAGCTTGACTCCCTCTTCTTTGTGGCAGCCCCTCAGATATTGGAACACTGCTGTCATGTCACACACACACACACACACACACACACACACACACACACACACACACCCATCCTTCTCTTCATCCTATGGTACCCAAAGTAAAGAGCACTATAGAATATCCAAAGATGCTCTTTTCAAAAGGCAACTGGATTTTCTTTGATTTATATTCTTTGCAGTGATAAATATAAAAATAAATCCTTCCATTCCCATCCACTCAGCTACAAGTAAAGAAGCTTTTGGATGAGAAGTGAAACGTTTTCAAAGAAAAAAAAATAACAAGATGCCAGTTGCCTTTGGGGGGGGGAAAGCACCCTTGGCACCACCATGACCTAGACATCTACCGTGTTTCCTTGAAAATAAGACCTAACCAGAAAATAAGTCCTAGCATGATTTTTCAGGACACTTGTAAAATAAGCCCCACCACAAAAATAAGCCCCACTTAAGATTATCAGCCCGATGGACACATTTAATACCATATTTACCCAAAAATAAGACCTGATTGGAAAATAAGCCCTAATGTGTCTTTTGGAGCAAAAATTAATATAAGACCTGGTCTTATTTTCAGGGAAACATGGGTAGTGGGAATAAAATGGTTATCAAAATTAACCGAACAAATATCTTAGAAAGGAGCCTTTCCAGTCAATCTCAACTGTACTTTTCCTAGTAGTAATACAAAAAGTTGTTGATGCCAAATCACATCAAGAGTAACATTTCCAATTAATACTAAGGTTACTTTCTTTAATGTTGTAATTTTGTAGGGAGTTGGGTAAGCTGTTCTGTTCTGACATAGATAGCCCTATGTATCATCTTTGCAATTTTGTTACTCGTTTAAGGGCAAGGTAATCAGTTCATTTATAAATCGCTGACAATGTATCAAGAGCTTTTACAGACTAAAGGGGGGAAAAGTTATGATTTGGAACCCTGGTGATAATAAAGAGCAGGCACAGTCTGACTGCTCAGACAACACACACACACACACACACACACACACACAAAGACAAACACCAAAAATTCACCAAAGCTTTGTGTTCATTCTCTAGGACAGGAGTCCTAGGCTGTGGCCCACCACCGGGCCTTGAGCCCTTCAGAACGAGGCCACAGAAATAGTGGGTGAACATGCATGCGCGCATCCTCACTTGTGCAAGCAGCGGGCAAGCATGTTTGTACATGCTCCATTTGCATGAGCAGTGGATGCGTGTGCCTGCCGCTTGAGCAAATGGATCTGGCCTTGCGTTTGCCTGCCACTTGCAGGGATCCATCCCCTCTCTCTTCTCCTGCCCACCCACACACCCCACACCCCCACCGGTCCACAAAGCTGGAAAGGTTGGGGAACTCTGTTCTAGGATACATTCCACATAACTTGCTAGAAAGAGGTGTGAATTATCAAACAGGAGGAGGGTGATCAGTCAGTTCTCCTTCAAATTATTATGTACCGTAGTTTCCGGCGTACAAGACTACTTTTTAACCCATGAAAATCTTCTCAAAAGTCAGGGGTCGTCTTATACACCAGGTGCTGAAAATTTAGGGACAGGGCTGGCTGGAAAACCTGGAGCGGATCTCCCATTTAGTCTGCGCAGGGAAAGCGGGACCAATTGGAGAAGAAGCTGCAGTCTGTGATTTTTTTACAGGCTGGGGTCTGGGTGTCTTTTCTTCTAAAGTTGAAGACCAGCTGTAGTATATCCCAACTTGAAAGGCAGGTGGAGAAGCCAGCAGCCAGAGCAGTGGCTTAGCTCTAAGGACACATTTGACTCAGGAACTGGGCGGGCTGGCTGGAAAACCTGGAGCGGATCTCCCATTTGGTCTTTTTTTTTAATCCCATTTATATCCTGCCCTTCTCCGAAGACTCAGGGTGGCTTACAATTTATTTATTTATTTATTTATTTATTTTTATTACATTTATATCCCGCCCTTCTCCGAAGACTCAGGGCGGCTTACAAGCTTAGCAGTAGCCTTCATTCTATGTATATGCCTGCTTGTTAGGGCTTTCACACACACCCCCAAGCGGCATTATTACAAAGTCAGCTTATTGCCCCCAACAATCTGGGTCCTCATTTTACCTACCTCGGAAGGATGGAAGGCTGAGTCAACCTTGAGCCTGGTGGGATGCGAACCTGCACTAATTGCAGGCAGCTTGTGTTACTTAAGGCTCTGCGCAGGGAAAGCTTTAGAGTGAATTAGGAAAAGTGAAAAAGTGAATTAGGAAAATAGGGAATGGTTGCTGGAATCAGGGGCTGCGACAAAGAAGAGGGAGTCAAGCTATTCTCCAAAGCACCTGAAAGCAGGGCAAGAAGTAATGGATGGAAACTAATCAAGGAGAGAAGCAACCTAGAACTAAGGAGAAACTTCCTGACAGTTAGAACAATTAACCAGTTGAACAACCTACCTCCAGAAGTGGTGAATGCTCCAACACTGGAAGTTTTTAAGAGGAGACTGGACAGCCATTTGCCTGAAATGGTATAGGGTTTCCTGCCTGAGCAGGGGGTTGGACTAGATGACCTCCAAGGTCCCTTCCAACTTATTATTATTATTATTATTATTATTATTATTATTATTATTATTATTATTATTATTATTATTATTATTATTGTTTAATCCACTTGCACTGTTTTATGTTTACATGTTTGATGACAAACAGCCTTATGTTTATAAGTGACAGTTTTCCTACTAAGCACCTGCATGTCATAAGCATTTGAATTAAAATTACCATATTAAAATCAAATCTGATGTTTTTTAATTTTTATTTGGTGTGCGTTGGAAGAGGGGTAGTCTTATACGGTGAGTATAGCCCAAACCCTATAATTTAACAGGAAATGTAGGGGGTCGTCTTATACGCCCAGTCGTCTTATACGCCGGAAAACACGGTAGTCAGTTTGTTATATTTGCAGATAGTACTTCCAGAACTTACTCTGTTTTTATTTTGATCTGTGAATTTTATTTTCATTATCCATAAAGTATCTTTTTCCCCCCTCTTATCATTTTCTTCTCATCATAATAAGGAGTAATTGTAGCCAGCAGCATCTACAGCTGTAAGAAAACCTCTTTACAATTCTGAATTTGAAAACTATTGAGACCCTTTCTTGTACCCCAATTAAAACTCTCTTTGCATCCATCCTTATCCTTTTCTCACACTCCTATTCTTATTGGGGTCATTAGGATTATAAGTTTCCTTCCAAAAAGTCCCATGCTTTTCTAGTAAGAAAAGAAAGTGAAATATATAATTTCACTGGTGCCTTACAATTTTATTGTTGGTATGATACTGTCAACATTCTCTTCTGAATCATCATATTCCCTCTACTTAAAAAAATATGCCATTTAAGGAGTTTTCAGAATAATTAATAATATAATATTGAATACCCTTTATGTTATACCATTGGATACTTGAGTCACTTAATACTACTTAATTGTGTCCTGAATTAGCAAGCTTTTGGCTCTATTTATACAACAGATTCTAATATAGAATTATTAAAGATTACACAACTGAACATTATTGCAGATATGGTCAACCATATAAATTATGAATGAATAATCAACTCATATTTCCCCAAACAGGTTCACTAACTGTAGCACCAGCCACGGAATACTCTTGTCAACAAATCCAAATGTGTCTCTTTGTAAAGCATAAAATACCCTAAAGTACAACAGCAGACACAGACATGTTAGTTGAACAAAAGGAACTGTTATTTGCCAGCATCTTTGAATACAGATCTGATTCCTGTCAAAGTTCTCAGATTAACAAATTCCATTCTAAAAGTGGAGCTAATTGGAATACAGCCCTTTTCTTGTCTCTACATTTGCTCTGTATGAACAGTGTCAGGGAAAATCTCACTCCTTGGAATTTAATAATCCAGTTTCACAATTGATTTCACAAATGAAGTTACTTTTTAGTTCCAGGAAATCAGCTTGGTGACCCTTTGGAGTCTGGCTTGCGTTGCTAGCATGTGGCTTAGAACATGAGGCTGGATGGGACCTCAGAGGTCTTCTAGTCCAACCGCTCTGCTCAAGGCAGGGAATTTTATACCATCTCAGTCAAGAGCCTTGGTGGAGCAGTGGGCTAATGCCTCCTTAAGTAACACCAGCTGCCTGCAATTAGTGCAGGTTCGCATCCCACCAGGCTCAAGGTTGACTCAGCCTTCCATCCTCCCGAGGTAGGTAAAATGAGGACCCAGATTGTTGGGGGCAATAAGCTGACTTTGTAATAATGCCGCTTGGGGGGTGGGGGCGAAAGCCCTAATAAGCAGGCATATACATAGAATGAAGGCTATTGCTAAGCACATTGATTTGTGCTTTAAATTGTAAGCCGCCCTGAGTCTTCGGAGAAGGGCGGGATATAAATGGGATAAAAAAAAATAGTTGTCCAATCTATTCTTGAAAACCTCCTGTGATGGAACACCCACAACTCCAGGAAGCAAGCTATTCCATTGATTATTTGTTCCTACTCTCAGAAAATTTGTCTTCTAGGTTGGATCTCTCTTGAACAAGCTTCCACCAATTGCTTCTTGTCCTGCCCTTTGGTGGTTTGGATAGAAAGTCAATCCCCCCTTCTCTGTGACAGCCTCTCAAGTAATGGAAGACAGCTATCATGTTGCCCCTAATCCTTCTCTTTGTTAGACTTGACATACCTATTTTCCTCAACTGTTCATCATACAGTTTAGCCTCTGGACCCTTTATCATCTTCGTTGCTCTTCTCAGTACTCTTTCTAGGGTCTCAGCATCTTTCTTCTTCTCCCACCAACTCTAACCTCACCTAATATTAATTTCCACCTTCTTCCCTGCATCGCTGTAAGGCAGACATGTTAAACTTGTGACGTCACATGACGTCGCACAACTTATCAGGACGGTTTTGCTGTTGCTGGCAATGGGGTGGGCACGACTTCCGCGTGACACGTCTGGCCCGCAGACCAGCAGTTTGATACCCCTGCTGTAAGGCCTCTTGCACTGGCCACAGCATGTCTCAGAATGACTTTTTCACATCTTTATCCTTGGACCCTGTCATTTGTTCAAGCAGGTGATCCTTTTGACATAACAATTGTTCTATGGATGGATGGTGGATGGTGTGAACTGACTTCTTGGGAAAAAGAATTGTTCTCAGTTCACCTTGGGATCTTTTCCCCCACTACTGAGTTTAGGTGGGAAAGAATGAAAAGATTTTTTTTTGCACCTCAAATGGCCTTGAAGGAAATTGGAATAAAAGTGGAAAGAGGACTTTAAGAATAACACAGCTAGGGGCTTCCGGATGGCAAGGCGACGCTGGAGGCAGCCATTTCTTGGCTGTCAGCCTCGTGGCTCCGTAGAGCTGCCAAAAACAGCGCCAATCAGCTGTTCAGCGGCTCGGAAGCCCCCACCTTGGGAGAAGAGGAGGGGGTGAGCGTCCAGGTAGGGGTAGAGCTCTCCGGGGCCGCCAGAACTTAGAGTTTTGGCGGCAGAAGGATTGAGCCCCCCCGAAGCCTGGGCATGCTCCGGACTGCGAGGCGCCTCTGCTCCGGGTTTTTTGGAGCAGAACAGGGCGTTCGCAACCATCCCTGCTAGCAAGGAAGAGCTTTTGAGAACGAGGACGCAGGCAGAGCAATGCAGGAGATTTTGGTGAAGATGATGTTTTGATCTTTAACTCAATGGACTTTGCTGAATCTGCATGTGAAAGTGCGTAGTTAACAATAGAGGGTGAAAATGGCGGCTATATCTTCTAAAGTTCCTGCCCTGAGGCAGCAGTCTTCGGTGAAAACTTCATTGTCCTCTGCATCTGAATCTGTATCAGCTTTTACAGCAAAAGATTTGCAGAATCTGTTGCAAGAGACTATGGAAAAGCAAATGCAGCAATTTGTTGAGATAATGGAGAAAAAGTTGGAGGAGAAGTTTACAGAGAAATTAAAAGAAATGAGAGCAGACATCACATCTGCAATAGAAAGCGTGGTTAAAAGTATTGAGATTTTGGATGAAAGAGTGGAAGATCTTGCTCAAAATGATATTAGATTGGAAGCCAAAATGACAGAAACTGAAAATGTAATAGAGAAAATGGACTATGACTTGATTTCGACACAGTATTCTCAGATGGAGTTTGCTTTAAGAATCAGAGGCCTAATAGAAAATCCTAAGGAAAATTTGGAGAAAATGGTTTCTGAGGCTTTGGAAGGAGTGTTGAAGCGACCAGCAGATGAAATAATGCAAGATATAGATAAAATCTTCCGTGTTAATTCGTGGATCGCAAGACAAAGGAAACTACCCAGAGATGTGGTGGTTTATTTTACAAAGAGAATGATTAGAAATGAAGTTATCCAGGCCTCCCACAATATTGATTTTGTAATTGCTGAGCAAAAAGTTCTGATTTTAAAAGAGATCCCTGCAAAGATTTTAAGAAAAAGGAAGGAATTTGCTTTTTTGACACAAGAATTGAGACGACGTGATATTAAGTTTAGATGGCAAATACCAGTGGGGATGGTGGTGACCTATGAAGGTACGAGGTACTGTTTCACCACAGAGATTCAGGCACGTGATTTCTACAGTAATGTTTTAAAAGCAGTCCCCATACCATCTTTGGAATCTACCAAGAAAAAAGGTGAGA
>NC_138204.1:202864341-203086841 GCF_964194415.1 Vipera berus
CTGCTACACTTGACTTTTCAAAAGAAAAAGAAAAAGAAAAAGAAAAGAAAAGAAAAAAAGGAGGAGGAGGATGTTATCATACTACAAAGCTAGTCACCAGTGAGTTTAATCCTTCATTCAGGGTCTTAAAGATCTTAAAATGTAGTGTGAGCTCTAAGACAGCCTAACACAATTTAAATATCAAGATTTTCCTGTTAAAAACAAATACCATCCCTCTGATTAGTTCCCCCTCCCCACAATTACTAAGTGAACAGTGTGGACTCACCCACTTTGTAACTGTCAGTCTCATTAAAATATAATGTGGAGTCCTTAACCCTTAAGATCTGCCCCTACCCAGTCTAAGGAGATGTGCAGGCCTAGTCAGCCAAGCATCAAAAAGTTAGTCGATTGCACCACAGATTAAAAGCACTGAAACTTAATCAGTTACACCCTCCCTCTCTATGGAAGGGTTTCAGGATTTGCCAGATCAAAGGCTCACATGTGTAATGTTGCAAAAAACTTTCCTGATTTTTAAAGGGGGGGGGGAGCTATTCCCTCTCGCAAGAGGTCACTGGTTATTGGCATTTTCCCAGCCCAGTAGCATCTTTGGCCTTTGTTGTTGAGTTTCAAGGAGAACGGGGGGGGGGGGGGCAGCTGAAACCTGAACTGTGCAGGAGAAGAGGAAGACACTGACAAGATGAGGTAGTAATTTGACCTTCCTCCCATATTTGTTCATCTGAAGGACACTGCTTTGAACAAGACTTCAGCCTGAGAGTTTTCCAAAGTTCAAAGCAAACTGAAGTTGATGTGTCACTCTGGGGGGGGGGCTTAATCTCCTCACAATGGCCTCTTTGATTCAAAGGTCTACTTGGGCGGGTGGTCCTCCTCGAGCCTCTGAACGTTTATTTTATTTTATTTTTTATCCTGTCTTTATTACTTTATAAGTAACCCAAGGCAGCAAACACGCACAATTATACCTTCCTCCCCCTATTTTCCCACAACAACAACATCCCTGTGAGGTGAATTAGGCTGAGGGAGAGAGAGAGAGAGTCAACCAGATGGCTGTCATGCCTAAGGTGGGACTAGAACTCACTGTCTTCTGCTGATTGGACCAAAGTTACTCAGATGGCTTTCATACCTAAAACAGGTCTAGAACTCACAGTCTCCTAGTTTGTAGGCCAGCACCTTAACCACTGCACCAAACTGACTGGTTTAGTTTAAACTGAATGAACCATGTGGTGGTTTATTTCTGCTCTTTTTGCAAGTTTATACCTTGCTTATATATAGTTCAGCCTTTTATAGGATTACTCAGAAGCAAGACCCAGGATGCTCAAAGGCAAGGGTCACCAAACCTTGGGCTGCAGCACTCTACCAGGCAGTGGCCGATTCGCAAGTGAGCTGCGGGTTGACGCACATGTGTGTGTGTGCACAGGTTGACTGGTGCAAGTGGGGGACCGGCACACACACGCAAGCAGCTGCGTGTGCATACACATTCGCTCTGGGCTGCCACTCGAACGAGTCAAGCTGCATGCGAGCATGTGTGCACTGGACTGCCGCTCGCATGGCCTGGTTCCCCTCTTCCTCCCCCCCCCCAGCTGGGCTGCCAAACCACAAAGGTTGGGGGCCACCTACAGCCCTAATGAAACTAACTTAGCTTGTGTCACTAAAAGAGTGTGCTATCTTATTGTCCTTAGGGAAAACAGTCTTGAAATGCTAGCAAGGCAATCCTCTTTGGATCTCAGCTATACGCCGCAGGGTAGGCATTGTTTGCTAAATATGAGACAGATGAAAGTCTTCACAAGTAGGCAACCTTATGGTGCAGTGTTTCTTTCACTGTCTTTCTAGGCCCCTTGTCTCCTCGCAGCCATTTCCCGTTGAGGGACAGGCCTGTCTCCCACTTGCTTCCCCAAACACTTCAGTGGTAGTTAACTAATAGTAGTTATCAAAATTTCCCAACTATTCTAGCTGTATGCATTGCCAGTCTGAAAAAATAGCTCCTTTAGTGGCAGAATTTTAATTTTACAACAGCTCAGAATTAAAGTACATTACCTATCCATGCTGTTGCAAGGAGGGTTTTTTGTTGTTATTGTTGTTTTTAAGCTCAGGGCTGGGAGCACACGAGGAAGATATTCTAGCAAATGATCAGATGATTGAAGAAAAACCAAAATCATGTGGTAAACTTAGCAAAGGAATTAATCTAGCCCTGAAACTATGTCAGCCCTATTTATAACCACACATTCTAAAAATGGATCTGTGCATAAAAGATTATCTTATTACAGTAATTGGTACCATTTGTAGAAAATTCATAGTTGTCATGTAGAAATTTATAATTTTCACCATGGCGAATCACCTTAAACAAGCCCTACGTAGGAAAGAATAAAACGGAATCTCAAAATTCTCTTTGTGTTTGATATTAGTGTAGTTAGAGAATAATTCTATATTTGATGACCAATTTTAAAACCTCAAAGGACTATGATATATATATATACCAAATCTCTGACTGCCATTCACACAAGTTTGACAAATAAATGGAATAAAAGCAACGAGTAAGCCACATCTGAAATAGCTTCCGAAAACACGGGTCTCAGTTTTCTAGAATGTAAATTTGCTTTAATGGTAGCAGCATGACCCATAACCGATTTAAGTAGGGGATGTGTGTTGAAGGTTTTATAGCTCTGTTGATTTCAGCAAAAATGGGACTGAAATATTTCAGTTTAGCTTGGTTGCAGATTGAGTTGCGAGACTAGGACACCACATCCAAAATTGGGGGTTGTATCATTGAAATGGCTTAGCAAAATGGTGATCAGCAATTCCAGGCCTTAAAACATTCAATCTGAAACATTTAATGTGGGCACATCTGTGGCCTGTGGTCATGCAAAATTATAACTTTCACCTTTTAGCATAATATTTTAATTGAAAATGTTATTTTTTCCAAAAAGAGAGAGTATAGGTTGGTTGTTTCTTTCCTGGTTAAAAGGTAATATATCTTATTTTTTCCCCTTCTCCTAACATTTCAAGTTATAATCTGTTTCTTGACTGCAATCTGGTGCAAATTGTATTCTGTTTCTCAGGCAAATTGAGGAAGGCAGGAAGTAAGAAGAACAGAGCCACTGATTATTTTAAGATAGTGGCTGGGAACAGAAAGATTCTATTGCCTGAAGCAGACTTTTTTCCCCACTTCCCAAATTAAAATAAGGTACACATATCACTCTCACACCCTTCAGGATATAAGAACCCACTCCTCTGTGTTTTTCTATAAGCAGCTGTTCTGAAGTGGTCTCCTGCTTATTATTATGGGATATTATAGTTCTTTGGCAGAATCAAAGAATTAGAGTAGAACTGAAAGAAGTATGGGAGTATCTAGTTCAGACGTGGGAAATTCCAATCCACGTGTAATTATTGTTTACAGGAATTCCCTTTTCAGAATCAGAAATATGGGATTTTTTATGCAGAAATGGCTGCTTTGTCTATGGAGATTCTCAATCATCCGGGTCATCCCAAAGGTGCTTTTTTGCAAAAGGCAACTGGACTTTCTTAGTTTTTGTCTTTGAAAATGTTTCGCTTCTCATCCAAGAAGCTTCTTCAGTTCCAGAAGTAAATGGAACTGGATGAGAAATGAAACATTTTCAAAGAAAAAAAAAACAAGAAAATCCAGTTGCCTTTTGAAAAAAGCACCTTTGGGACAAGTGCCTGTTTTATTTCTTCACAGCTATAGAAGCAGTAGATATTTTATTTTGCAAAGTCACTTTTGTACACTCTAGTAAGGAAGCAAGAACTTCTGCTGCTGAAATTTGTTATAGATAGCACTGATTGTATTAACAGATGGATAGAATCAAGATCGTGTGAAGTACTAGTACTGCTTTATAAAGCCTTAGTAAGACCACACTTGGAATATTGCATCCAGTTTTGGTCACCATATTATAAAAAAGATGTAGAGACTCCAGAAAGAGTGAAGAAAAGAGCAACAAAAGTGATTAGGGGGCTGGAGGTTAAAACATATGAAGAACAGTTAAAGGAATTGGGTATGTCTATGACTAGGGGTGACATGATAGCAGTGTTTCAATATTTGAGGGATTGTCACAAAGAAGATGGAGTCAGCCTATTTTCCAAAACATCAGAAGGCAATGGATGGAAATTAATCAAGGAGAGAAGCAACCTAGAACTAAGGAGAAATTTCCTAACAGTGAGAACAATTAACTAGTGGAATAGTTTGCCTTCAGAAATTGTGGTGCTCCATGATTGGAAGACTTTAATAAGAGTCTGGACAGCCACTATCTGGAATGGTATAGGATTTCCTGGCATTCTGAAAGTCAGATTCACAAATTTATTCTTATCACTGCACAAAAGAGGCTATGTTATGAAGCATGAATTGGCAAATACGGTCCATCTCCCACACATCTTCCTGTTAGTTCCACAAAACTAGCTTGCATAATGCAAGGTTATCTATGACAGTGAGATTTACACAATCTGACCTATTGTCCATAAATGGAGAATAAGTTGTTTTATGTAGACTCAAGGAAGCTGGATGTTAAAGGAAGACCTCTATCATGATTAACAACTGAGTTTCCTAGCTTTCATTGTAGTCAAGTTTAATCTCATGGTAGTTAATATGATTCATGGTAAAAATGCTAATTCATAGATAGCTCCAGGCATGTCATAATTTACTAGTGATAACATGCTTGAATATTCTTTTGCCCTGAAATGTGGGTCATTTCCCAAAAGTATGTATGCAATAAGCTAATGGTGACCTTAAGAATAAACTCTTGTCTATAAAGTATACTCTTAAAGAAGACTAATTGCTTGGTGGTCAGTGATAAAACAGCCTGTATTGAAGACAATGAAATATGGAAATCTTTGGATTTAGGATATAAATGGAGAAGAGGTGCTACAATTTTGTCCCATTAGCTGCTTTTGAAAATAGATGATTCCAATGGGAAGACCCAAGCACCTAGATGTGGATTCAAGTGAAAAAACATGTCTATCTACTTGGTGGAAATCAGTCCAAATTACTCCCAAGTAAGATATCATGTGGAAGCACCTTTCAATATTTCCTTTCTCCATTCCACTTTCTCCCTTCTGTTCTTAGATGTTTCTACATAATGTAATGACTCTTACGTAGAAGAGTAAAAAAAAGGATGTTGCAGCTGGAACAACGGCTTATTGGTACATTTTTGTTTCCCCTGTTAAATCCTAGTCTACAAAAGCAGAGGTAGTCAGGGGAAGAGTTCAGAAAATGAGTTATTTAAGAATATTTAAGGAGAGAGGAGGGAATATCCTGTATCTTTGGATGTTCTTGAGAACAAGCACAGCAAATACTGGACTTAAGTAGAAATATTCCTCCTGATAAGGTAGATAGACCAGAGGTAATTAAATGTTATCTGTTCACTTCACAGCTTTAGGTGATACATTTGGCTGCCTATTGTTTTGAGACATTCTCTAAAAGGAATTAGAATTTAAATCTTGATTCTGATCCAGCAGCATTTCGCCAACTCCTCAAATGAACGTGCTGGGAATACTAGGGATAAAGCTGAATCTTCTGCATAGAAAAATGTTAGGATTTGAGCTAAGGATCCCCATTACCATTCCTAAAAGAAGGCTTCTGGCTGGATGAGATTTTTTTTTTAAAGATAATTCTTGAGCTATTGCCAGATGTTGCAGATCAGGGTTTGACAATAAGGAAATCAAGGGACAGGTCATTCTCCAAACTGCTTAGGCAAACAGACTGATGAGTTATAAAGTTAACCACATAACAAATGAAGAAATGGGACCCACAAATCTTTCTCAGATAAGTTAAGATAAAACCATAGTTTTTCCAAAAGCAGAGTCATGTAAGAGCTCCAATCTTTGCAAGCTTTTGATGCTTTCATGGATTTTACAACAACTCAGAAGAGTTGCTGAAATCTGTCAAGATTTAATCTTACAAAATTTCAGATGAAATTGAGGTCTCCGCAGGAGCAGACATCGATAGCATTTGGTATAATGAATCTTGAATGCGTAGCTTGGCAATAAAAGTGTAAAATGAGCATTAAAAAAAAACTCCAAGTAAGCATGCCATAAAATACATAACTCTGTATATGTATTTTTGGTGCTTTGTTAACAAGTTAGGGCAAGAAAACAATATTTAATATTTAGTCATCCTCTGTGTCAGTTAAATTTATGTTAAATCTAGGGCTTCTTTTAAAAAACAGAAAGCTGTAATAAGGTTCACCTCTGCTAAGATATTTCTAGTAATTTTTTTTTACAGGAACTGAGATAACAGCCCGTTACAGAATTTAGTAGGCGTAGTTAGGAAGGAAATTTTAGAATTTGGGAAAAGCAGGAATCGCTGGATTATTTCTCAGAAATGTGTTCTGTAAAGTTATGAGTAATTACTTTAATTAGGAGAAAGAAAATCCAAAGCAAGCTAGGACAAGGACCTCTTTTGGCCTTATAGTACATTTAGAAATTTGAAAATATCTGGTGGGTATATTCAGAAAATGGGCTACTACAAGAATAATATAATAACAGAGTTGGAAGGGACCTTGGGGGTCTTCTAGTCCAAGGCCCTGCTCAGGCAGGAGACCCTAAATGTTTTCAGACAAATAGTTGTCCAATCTCTTCTTAAAAATCTTCAGTGTTGAGGGACCCACAACTGGGTGGGTATTCCGAGGAGGTTAGTCTATTCACAAAATGGCACCTACAAGGACCATGACAAAGCAGGTAGAACATGGACCCTGGAGTCCTAAGAGAGAGAACTTGATCCATAGTCATAATATTCCATATCAAGGACTGTAGATCTGGGAAATTTAGTAGGACAAGTGATGGACATTTCATAAAATCTGCTGCTGAAATATAGTACTTCTCACTCTAAGGGCTGGTCCTTCCTTGCGTATTTAATTTGTTAAAAATCTCCTTCTCTTCCAAAAACCCTCACCCTAACCCTATGACAACATTTTGAATTATTTCTTCACCAACAGAACTTTTTCATCAGGCCCGGATCCTTATATAGCTTATACATATATGGATATAAATAATTTGGATATTTACAGAAACAATATTGGATCATTCCTGCATGTAATCTTTGTAGACATTATTTCCCCTAATACTTCTCTTATACAGGTAGTCCTCAACTTACAACCATTTATTTAGAAGTTACAAGGGCACTGAACAAAGTGACTTACCCCTTCTTCTCTGTGATATTAAATAATAAATAAACAAATAAATAATAGAGAAAGTGTGGCATCCCACGCTGAATGAACACAATACTTGCGATCCTGACTGGAAGCTTCTGTTCAATAAGAGTGGACCAGTAAAAGTGTAAATGGCTCCCACTTCCTGCCACTGCAGCTCAATGATACTGGGGCAGTCTTCCATTGAGGCCCCAATGGAGGTCATCCACCCAAGTGACCAATTGCTGTTCCATCCCATAATGCACCACGGCTGCTTTCAAAGCAGATGATGTCATGACCTCTCTCAAGGAAGTGCTAACTAAGTCCTAACTTCCTGAGCAATGTTCCTAATCACTGCAAGAATTTCATGCAGGACTGCAGCCATCCTATCTCCTAGGTTTTCATGTTTCAGTTGCTGCAGGAGTTGAAACACAGGAAGATAGATTTCTGAAGGGGTAAATTCCCATCACTGCTCAACCAGGCTTCAATAGTACAGGTCTCCATCATTTTATCTCAGCGACAGTCCTGTAAAATAGATTGGGTTGAGAGTAAACTAGTTGACTTCCCCAAAATTATCTAATGAGAGTATCCTCAGTAAAGTTCAGTACTTTTAACTCTTGGGCTACACTTAGCATTTTATACAGTGTAGCATTTCACTTCTGCATGAACTGGAGTCTTAAAAAGGGTCAGTAAAGAAGGTCAATATTATTGCTGTGCTTGAGATTAATTAAAATAAACAGTAGCTTGAGGCCCAGAGTCACTGTTGGATTGGGTAAATTCCTTAATTAATTGGTAGCTATTCCTCTAATATTGTTCTGGATAAATTACAAACTGCCTTGATTCCAAGAAACTAGGATAACATCTAGTCTAGAGCCTAACAAGGTCGAAAGGTGCCAAATAAGAACTGAAATCAAGTCATTAAGATTTTAACAAAAAACCCACTTAGATCTTCAAAATAAATAATACTAATTACAAGAATCAATCAGACTAGAATTTAAAGGCCCATGCACTGGAACCCTGAATTATTACAAAATCAGAGCAATCACCCAGTTTCTGGACCAAGGCTTTCAGAACTGTGGGTGCTCCATCACTAAAGCTTTTTAAGAAGAGATTGGACAACCATTTCCTGAAATGGTATAGGTCTCTTACTTGAACAGGGGGTTGGTCTAGAAGACCTCCAAGGTCCCTTCCAACTCTGTTATTGTGTTAATTCTATCAATGGTGACTAGAGCAGCATTGAGAAAATCTTTTCTCAGGACATTTCTCCCCAGAGAACTGAACCAGGAGCCTCTTTTCACTTTATGAATTTGCAAGGCAGCTTTTAACACCCTTTGATGTAACCCCTCTGTTTCCTGTCAGACATCCAATCATCTACCACCCACCCCCTCCATTGTATCTATGCAAATGACCTGTATTTAGTCAACATAAACTCACCTAAACCCACCCTTTGAATTGCTAACCACCTGGGAGAAGAGATTCTTGTAGGGCTTAAAGCTGAAGAATTAGGATCTGTTTGTTTGGAAGATACTCCATTATCTGCATCTTAGCAGGCTCTCAGCACAAAGTATTAACTTAAGCAACACAGGAGGTGGAGTTTGCTTTGAAAGCAGCAGAAATCAGACAAGAGAATAAACTTCAAATAGCAGCCTTTTGCTATTCCTTGTTACCCTTTTTTTTTTAATGCAACTGTTTGCCAGAGGAAGGGGGTGGGGGAATCCCTCAGCCTACACTTGTCACAGCCTTAAAACAAATGACTTGAGGATGGAGTTTCCAGCTTTGATTGGAGCAGAGAAAGAGACTGTTTTGTGTTTGTGGATTCAAAGCAGGCCCTTAATGATACCTGAACGTAATTACTGTTTGTTTTTGCTGTGTGCTGTCTTCTTAAATGAAGGAGGGGAGATGAAAGCTGAGGATAAACAAACTTCACAGAGACCAAGGCAGCTTCAAAAGCCAAATTATGCCCACCCCAAAGTCCAAACATATTTCATCTAGAAGCCTGTCTTCTCAGGGTAGTCAGCCTAAGTAACTTCCTTGGTTCTCTCTTTTCTTTTTTCTTCTTCAGCCTTTTAGTTCTGACTATCTGGCTCTGGGTCAAATAATCCATTGACACTATGAAGTCATGTGTTGGAGGAACAGTGTGGTGTGAATCCCTGGAGGAAGAGTATGCTGTTATTGAGTCACTAAGCTGTGCCCAACTCTCTGGAACCTGATGGACCACAGGATGCCCGGCTTCTCTGTCCTCACCTGGAATTTGCCCAAATCCATGTTCACTGCATTGATGACACTATCTAACCATCTCCTCCTCTGCTGTCCCCTTCACCTTTTGCCTTCAATCTTTCCCAGCATCAGGGCCTTTTCCAACAAGCTCTCTCTTCTCATTAAGTGACCAAAGTATTTGAGCTTCAGCTTTTGTCTCTGTTTTTCCAAAGAGCAGCCGGGGTTGGTTTCCTTTAGAAGTGACTGATTGGATTTCCTTGCAGTCCAAGAGATGCCCAAGAGTCTTCTCCAACATCACAATTCGAAAGCAGCAAATCCCTATTTTCCCCCAAATATCTAGGAGAAGCTTGAGGGACATCCTAGGGCCGTGGTGGCATACCTATGGCACACGTGCCACAGGTGGCATGCAGAGCCCTTTCTGTGGGCACGCGCGCCTTGCCCCAATCCTAGGCCTTCAGCTGGGTTTTATAAAACCTTTTTGCTTTAGGCCTCCACCGCCATGTGCAAAAAAAAAAAAAGGTTCAATCAATTTCAACTTCTTGCGGGGGAAAAAAAAGATCTCACAAAGTTGGAATTGATTGATTGAACTTTTTAGTCCCACCCAGTCTGCCATTACCACCGCAGCCATGCCCACCTGGCACCTGATGATACATAAGTGGGTTTGGGGTTGCAGTTTGGGCACTCGGTCTCTAAAAGGTTTGCCATCACTGTCCTAGGGAATAGCAGATTCCAGAGAAGAACAATCTGGAGGGTGTCACTTTGGAAATGGGGATCTTGTTACTCTTTGCCATCTCCAGATTATGATTAATTTTCATGATCCCCATCAGAAAAAAAAATAGGATGGGGAGAATATACAAATAGGACTTTGAGAGTGAACACTGAGATTTTGGGTGCAAAATTGGCTAGCTTCAGTCATTTGGAGAAGAATTCTACCTGAAGATTTGAAGCATTACCCGTCTCTGAAGAACAGGGACAGGAAAATGTGACACTCCATATATTGCTGAACTTCAAGTCCCAGCAGGGACACAATTGAGAGTAGCTGCGATTTATAATTTGGAAACATCTGGAGAACCACAGATTCCTCATTCCAGATGAGATTGAGATTTATGATCTGTCTCAAGTATGACACCTTCCCATTAGCAAAGCCAACAATGGATCCATTGTAACCACTAATTGGTAAGTGGCAGTATGGTACAGTGGTTTGAAAATAAGGAAACCTCAAGCTTAAATCCCCATACAGCCATGAAGCTTTTTGTCCATTTATTTTGTTCATGGAGTTCCAGGCTTGTAGGCTAGGTGGGAACATTTCAGAATTTTGACACCTCTTGTAATATAGCTGGAATTATCCAAGGACTTAACTATAACCAGCAACCTTATTTTTTTTAAAAAAAAAAAGAATGGCAGTTTCCTTTCTTGAATAGATACATAGGGGACAGGGAAGACAAGTTTAGGGGTGGGGTGGAGAAACAAGGGATGAGATTCTGCGCAGGGTCTTCAAGGAGGGTAACAAAATCTCAATGGCAACTATACACATACGTATGTAATAATAATAATAATAATAATAATAATAATAATAATAATAATAATAATAATAATAATAATAATAATAATAATAATAATAAAGTTGGAAGGGACCTTGGAGGTCATCTAGTCCAACCCCCTGCTCAGGCAGGAAACCTTATACCATTTCAGGCAAATGGCTGTCCAGTCTCTTCTTAAAAACTTCCAGTGTTGGAGCATTCACCACCTCTGGAGGCAGGTTGTTCCACTGGTTAATTGTTCTAACTGTCAGGAAGTTTCTCCTTAGTTCTAGGTTGCTTCTCTCCTTGATTAGTTTCCATCCGTTGCTTCTTGTCCTGCTTTCAGGTGCTTTGGAGAATAGCTTGACTCCCTCTTCTTTGTGGCAGCCCCTGAGATATTGGAACACTGCTATTATGTGTTACATGTGTTACATGCATGACACTTAGAGCCACACAAGGAACAAGATTCTGCTCGTTGCCATAGCCACCATCTTGGTTTTTTGTTTTGTTTTTTAATCTTATTTCTCTGCCCTACAGCTGTATTTTAGTAAATAAAACTCAAGGATGAAATGGAAGGGTAAGCACTGTTTTTATCTAATTACTATGCAACCCATTTTGCAGAATAAAAAAAAACATCTCAAGGTGGTTTATAAAAAAAAAACTAAAAGCAACAGTAATGAAACATTAAAGGTAAAGGTAAAGGTTCCCCCGCACATGCGTGCTAGTCGTTTCCGACTCTAGGGGCCGGTGCTCATCTCCGTTTCAAAGCCGAAGAGCCAGCGCTTGTCCGAGGACGTCTCCGTGGTCATGTGGCCGGCATGACTAGACGCCAACATTACGCTCAAATAAATAACTTTGTGGGAGCCAGCAGTAGGACCGAAAGAAGCAGAATGTAAACCTCAAGATCTAGAGCAAAACAGAACAAGTTAAATGCAGCAGGCTGTATAAAAGCTCTCCAAGAAAACTGCTGACAATAGCGGTGCCCTTAATGCTATTTCTAGCTTGGCCCTAAGTTTCAAAGAAATTGAACTTTGGGAAGGTTGAACAGGATTGCTTTGGAATAGGTTTCTCCAGTCACCCAAACTTGGCCCTCAAGCCTAGGTTGTTTAGCAACAGTTTGGTCTATTGGTTAAGATATCTGTTCTGTACCAGCCTGCTACCGGCCCTGCAGAAAAGGCAGGGACAACCCCTTTTACAAGAAGGCAAGAGGCTGGAACTAAGCCTGCCAAATTTATTGATACAAAAACAAACAAGACACGAACCAAGAAACAGGAGCTTTTCAAGCGGTTGCCTTCAGCAAACCAGCCCTCCCACGCATTCCCCTTTTATACAGTTTAGGGCGTGGCTTCTCTCTGCCTCCTTCCGAGGTGCCCCATTGCCTTCCTCTGTTTACTCCTGATTGACTGCCTCCTGCGTCGGGCGTCCTTGAACAGGGCCAGCTGTGGGTCATCTTCATCCACGCTGTCAGGCTCACACAGCTGGGTCTCCGTCGTGACCAGGTGGGAGGGGCCTGGCTGAGGGCTCTCATCAGCAAGCTCTTCAACACCCCCCTCCTTCTCCTCTGAGTCGTCCGACCCAACTGCCGAACCCACAGGCTGACCCTGAATCACAACAATATCAGGCTACAAACTGGGAAACTGAGTCCTAGTCTCTCTTACGCTTGAAAGCCATCTGAGTGACTTTGGGCCAATCATCTGGAAACTGAGTTCTAGTCCCACTTTACGCACGAAAATGGGCTTAGTGTCTTTTACCAATCACCAGGAGACTCTGTTTTCTAGTCCCACCTTAGGCATGAAAGTTGGTTGGGTAACTTTGAGCCAATCAGCGGGAGAATGTGAGTTCTAGTCCCAGCTTAGGAATGAAAGATAGTTGGGTGACTTTGAGCCAATCAGCGGGAGACTGTGCGTTCTAGTCCCTCCTTAGGCATGAAAGCTGGCTAGTGACTTTGGGCTAATCACTTTCTCTCAGCTGAACAAATTTTCACAGGGTTGTTATTGTACAGACAGTAGGAGGAGGAAGGAATATTAGGTATTTTCACAGCCTTGAGTTATTTATATAAAACTAATAAAAGTGGGATGAAAAACAAACAAACAAACAAACAAACAAACAAATAACATAAAGGTTCCTTGTAACTCTCACCTCTACCATCCTTTCTTGCTCCAAGACTCTGCTCTTCAGCAGAGCACATGCAGTATCTCAAAAGCTGCAGCTGGCTTTCTTCCCTCTCTTTATCACTCTTGGCACTGGGCCAGCTGAATGTAGACTAAACAGAGGATGCTAATTTCACATCTGTGCAGATGAAAACACATATGTGAATGTGCACATACACTACCCGGTGGACGGGTGCATATAAAGCTATGTTTTAGGTTTTGCATATCATTGTTGGGCCAGGAGCCATGGTGGCTCAGTGGTCAGAGTGCAGTACTGCAGGCAAACTCTGCCTACTGCCAGGAATTCGATCCTGACCGGCTCAAGGCTGACTCAGCCTTCCATCCTTCCGAAGTCAGTAAAATAAGGACCCTGATTGTTGGGGGCAAGATGCTGATTCTGTAAACTGCTTAGAGAGGACTGTAAGTGTATAGGTCTATGTGCTATTGCTATTGCTAGTGGCCTTCTTTTGTGGTTAAAAAAGGTAAAGGTTCCCCCGCACATGCATGCTAGTCGTTTCCGACTCTAGGGGCCGGTGCTCATCTCCGTTTCAAAGCCGAAGAGCCAGCGCTTGTCCGAGGACGTCTCCGTGGTCATGTGGCCGGCATGACTAGACGCCAAAGGCGCACGGAACGCTGTTACCTTCCCACCGTAGTGGTCCCTATTTTTCTACTTGCATTTTTACATGCTTTCGAACTGCTAGGTTGGCAGAAGCTGGGACGAGTAACAGGCGCTCACTCTGTTACGCGGCACTCGGGATTCGAACCGCCAAACTGCCGACCTTCTGATCGACAAGCTCAGCGTCCTAACCCACTGAGCCACCGTGTCCCTGTTACAAACCTTCTAATAGATGAGAACACAGCCTCTGAGAAGGTGATCAACTAATGAAGGCCTAAAATCATGGAATTCCACCTTACAAGCACTGGCTGATGGATTTTCTCATCGGTAGCATCCACAATCTGGAAATTTCCATTCTTTGAAATTTTTGAGTGCCCTTTTCTTCTTTTTTCTCTTCTCTTCACCCAAATCTTAGTGGTTTGTGTTTTTTTTTTTGTTTTTGTGTTTTTTGGTAAGGGGAATGTCTTTTGTTTCTGTTTCCTTTTTAACTGCGGTTTTATATTGCTTTTCATTTAGGTTTTTTTTTACTGTACATTTTATAGTTTGTAAACTGCTTCAAGATGCTTTTAAATAGGAAATGACGTAAAATGTATATTTGATCATAATCATAATAATATGAATTGCTTAAAACCAGCAGCGTAAGAAGGCTGGAGTCCAAACATTTTTAAAACATTATGAATTTTTTTTTTTAGGAAAAAAACCATCATATGTGGGTCTTCAGAGCCATTAGAAAGCAGTTTTTCCAAGAACAAGGGCAATCTCTTATTTTGATTTATTTATTTAGCAAATGTATATGCTGCCCACTTCCTTGATGGCTCTGATCCACACATTGCACTATGCCATAATTTGTTTAAGCAGCCTCTATTGAATCAACCCAAAGAATACCAATAAACCACATTGTAACTTACTGAAATGGGTGAACCCAATTTGAGTGTTTTTGCATATCAAGAGTTAATTAATTTTCCAAAGATTTGCTGAATGGCAGGACTAGCTTTAAAAGGGACTCAGGCAAGGATATACAATTGCTTTACAACTGGTTAAAGTATATCTCTGAATCCAAAAGCAATATCATTTGCTGATGACAAATGCTCTCCCATATGACCTATAGCAGACATGTCAAACACAAGGCCCGGGGGCCGGATGCGGCCTGCGAAGTGGTTTCATGTGGCCCGCGAAGCCATCCTGGAAACAGTGCGGAACGGCCTCCACTGCCTTGGCCCTGGCCCAGAGACCCTCCTCTGCCAGAGACCCTCAGATCTGTCCCACTCCTGCCCAGGCCCCCATAGGCACCCTTGATGCGAACGATGTAGAGCTGGCCATGCCCACCCAGTAGGCCATATGCACTCTAGCCACGCCCACCAAGCAGGCCATGCCCACCCTGGCCATACCCACCCGGCCCCTTGAGGGCAACCGCAATGCTGATGCGGCCCTCAATGGAATTGAGTTTGACACCCCTGACCTATAGTCTTCCCAGAACCATTGGTTGACTAATGTGGGAAGGAAGACGTTAGGGATTAGTTAGTTTTTCATACTGAAGATCAAACAGTATTCTTTTTAGACACACATGGCTGTGAAGGCTTAAATGGCCACTTCTAACTTCCTATCATGTATGCACTTCAGCTTTCATATGTTTATTAGGCTTTTATGCAACAACATTTTTTCTTATTTTGCTGCACTAATAGAGTTAACATAGTTATCCCTCTATCATGGAATCATTTTGCCGCCACCCATGCCTTCTTCCAAGCACTATTTATTTATTTATATTCTGCCTTTATTATTTCTACAAATAACTTAAGGCAGTGAACATATCCAGCATACATATCCAACACACTTTCCTTCTCCTATTTTCCCCACAACAAGAACAACAACCCTGTGAGGTGTTTTGGGCTGAGAGCAAGTGACAGGCTCAAGGTCTCCCAGTTGGTTTTCATAGCTAAGGTGGGATTAGAACTCAGGGTCTCTTGGTTTCTAGCCTGGTGCTTAACCACTAGACCAAACTCATGCCATCCAATTAATCTGAGTTTAGGGTTAGCACGTTCTGTGAACCCAGTGGGTGCTCTTAATTAGTACATAGCAGGTTGGCAGACAAGTAATTATGTTAATTCTGACCTCTGGATGGAGAATGAAATTCTAATAGAAAAGAATATATGTAGCTCAGAGTTGAATTATATCTCTGAGCTTGGTGGTTTGCTTGCAGGCATTTCATTACCTGACTAAGTAGTCTCATCAGTGCAAATGAGTTATATTGTGGGTGCACCTGACCTTTGGAACCATTTACCGGTTGAGCTCCGGATGGCTCCCGACCTTCGCTCCTTCCGACGTGATCTAAAAACCTATTTGTTTGAACAAGCCGTCCTGGTCTGATGGGTTTGGGTTTTAATTATTGTTTTAATGTAATTTATTTTTACATTTGGGCACTAGAGTTTAATTTGTTTTTAATTTTGTATTTTGGTTATTTTGATATTTATGGCCCTGTTCACCACCCTGAGTCCTTCGGGAGAAGGGCGGTATACAAATTAAATAAAATAAATAAATAAATAAATAAATATACAGTAGTAGTTTGCTCTGCCAGTGTTGGTAGGTTGATGTCTTTCTCTTTGGTAGACTGCTTTTATATATTTGTTTTAACAGCTTGCTGTACACTGCTCAGAGTCACCTGTTTGTGTGATGGGCAGCCATATAAATTTGATAAATCAAAATTTAAAACACCTGGTTTATTACTGTGTAATACCCAATGTTGGCCAGATCCAGCAGAATTCTTACATTCTGACATTCTCTTTCCCTCCTTCCTGAAGCTTTCATTCTTGAAAAAACAACAACAGATATTTTGAAACTGATCCTGCATTTCAATCAGAATTCCTGATCTTCAAACCTCCTGGGAGGGGATAAAATATAGGAATAAGAGCAGCAAAAGCCCCACTTTATAACTGGAGCACTATCCTGTGAAGCACAACTCAGAGAGTGAATGGAGCAAAGGAAAGAAAATAAGAGTGAATATATTAGATAGGCTTCAAAGGGCCCTGGGATTTTAATGCAGTCAACTTTGATTGGCTGTTCTGTGCTCAAGACAGGTTTTGGCATCAGAAAGAATGAAAGGGAAAGTAGCCAGTTCCAACCCTTGCGAGGACTTTTAGAAAAGCAACGGCGGCTTTTCTAAAGATACAAAATTCCCCTCCCAGAAAATATTCACAGATGGAGTCTTTGTAGTTGCTACCAGTCAAAATGCAGTGGCAGGAATATATATATTATGAATCAGTCAAGGCATGGACTCCATTACACCTAGTTTGGAAGCATCCCAAGTTTGAAACTGGCAGGCTGAAAATAATGAACTGGGACAAACAATGTAGAAATGTGGATTGTTGAAAACTGTTTCGTTTCCCCCTCCCCCCCAACTCAATCTTCAAAAAGGTTTGGGAAATTTTTATTGCATGCATTATTGAATACTATCTGCAGGATATCGGTTAGATTTGTGAGAATGGACTACTTCTGCAGAATTATCTAGGAAGGATAAGATATTAAACAGCTTTCAGCCTTGATGTGGACATATTTTCAGATTCTAAGTGCCAAGCGCCAGGGAAATCAGAAGACCCAGGCGGTTCAAATGGGCATAAAGATTTATTACAAGTTTAAGCTCTCTTCAAGAATCTGAACTACTAACAGGCCAAGAAATTGGTGGTAGATAAGAATAAAAGGAATTCAAGGTGGGCTGGATTTAGATCTCTTGTGGGCGCGAAGGGATTCGTGACTGATGACATATTTGACCCCCTCCCTCGGGTTCAGCCTGCTCGTCTCCTACACTAAGCTTAGTTGAAACAGAACTTGTTAGATATTCTGCACTACAATTCCCATCCTCAGTCAGCATACAGGTTGCCCTTAATGTATGACCACAGATGGGATCAGAACTTCAGTCAAAAGCAATGTGCTCATTATGTGAGTTTTAGCCAATTTTACAACCTTTTTTTGTGTCATAGTTGTTAAGCAAATTGCCATGGTTGTGAGGTAAATCATATGGTCCGTAATTGAATTCAGCTTCCCTCATAGATTTGCCTAAAAAAAAAAGTCCTCTGGGAAGGTTGTAATATATGCCTGTTACCAGATACCCAAATTTTAATCATAAGACCATGGGGATGCTATGACAGGCGGAAGATAAGGGAATTTTAGGAAGATCCACATACAGCAGTCTTCAAACACCTGAAAGTCTGTAGAGAAGATGGCGCAGGTTTATTCTCTGGCACTCCAGAGAATAGAACAAAATTGATCTTAGAAATGGCATAAAAGCCCTTTTCCTTTAAACATTTAAAACAAATCAAATATTAAGAGCTGTTTTGACCATGACCTGGCTCTCTTGGGCAGTGATGGCCTGTCCGTGAAGCAGCAATTGGAAAGCCGTCCACCGAAGGTGGATCCAGGTAATCCTTGACTTGTGACCATGATTGAGCCCGAATGCACATTGTTAAGCAAGATAGCTGTTAAGTGAGTTTTCCCCCATTTTATTCGTCACAGCTGTGAAGTGAATCACTGCAGTGGTTAAGTTAGTAACTTATTTGTTAAGTGATTCTTGTTTTCCCCGTTAACTTTGCTGGTCAGAAGGTCACAAAAGGTGGTCACATGACCCCAGGGTACTGCAACCGTCATAAATACATGCCAGTTGCCAATTACCCAAAGTTTGATCACATGACCATGGGGATCCTGCAAGTGTCATGTGGGTATGAAAAAGAATCACATTACTTTTTTCAATGTCATTATAACTTCAAACAGTTACTAAAGAAATTGTGTTAAGTCAAGGATTCCCTGTACTCCTCTTTTTCAGAGGATTATTTTGGATCCTGCACTGAGCAGGGCTGGTCTAGATAACCTCTGGAGATTCTTTTACCTAACTCTGTGACACAAAGAATATGAAAGGAAAGCTAGAAATTTCAAGAAGCCGACATCTAAAGACAGTTCCCCACTCTGCTGTTTTACCTTGCTCCTGCACAAAATTGCCAAATAATATATATCACTCTTCTAGTCATAAATAATGTCCTTCCCCAGCTGTGTTAATACAGATGCGTATGTTTCAGGTTGACTTTCAGGCAGATGAGCCCTGATGCCTCTTATTTTAAAAACCTGGCATAGAATCAAAGTTTAAAAGGCAGAGTTCATCACCAGCCACCTGGATTAGTATGCTGCTGTGGTCAATTTATACCCCATTTAAAACCCCGTTTATCCTTTTTATGTCCCTGCACATGGGAATAATGAGGAATGTGTAGAGTCCTGCCTAATGCTGCTTTATAACTTCTAGCTTCCATCATCCTAGCCCCCTCCAGATGTTATTGGGATGGAGGCTCCTGTTGATTTATTTGCTATGCTCATCAAAAGACAATGGAGACTTTGCAGAAAAGGGAGACTGCTTTTGCAGCAAAAAAACCCTCACATTCAGTCGATAATATTCTGATTTGCTGTAATAGACATTCAATTTAGAAGAGGTGCTTTGTAACTGGAATGGTAAGTGGTATAGGGTTTCCTGCATGAGCAGGGGGCTGGACTAGAAGACCTCTAAGATCCCTTCCAATTCTGTTGTCCCAGAGGTGCTTTTTTCAAAAAGGCAACTGGACTTCATTTTTTTTTCTTGAAGGCACTTATAGAATAATAGAGTTGGAAGGGACCTCAGAGGTCTTCTAGTCCAACCCCCTGCTCAAGCAGGAGATCCTAAATCATTTCAGACAAGTGATTGTCCAGTCTCTTTTTGAAAGCTTCAGTGATGGAGCTCCCACAACTTCTGAAGACAAGCTATTTCATTGGTTAATTGCTCTCACCATTAGGAAATTTCTCCTTAGTTTTAGATTTCTTCTTTCCTTGGTTAGCTTCCAACCCTTGTTTCTTGTCTTGTCTTTTGGTACTTTGGAAAATAGTTTGACCCCATTTTGTTTGTGTCAGCAACTCTCAAATATTGGAACACTGCAATCATGTCCCTGCTAGTCCTTCTTTTCATTAGACACTAGACATACTCAATTCCTGCAATCGTTCTTCATACATCTTAGCCTTCAGCCCCCTAATCATTCTCGTTGCTCTTCTCTGCACTCTTTCCAGTCTCAACATCTTTTTTGTATTGTGGTGACCAGAACTGGATGCAATATTCCAAGTGTGGCCTTGCCAAGGCATTATAAAGTGGTATTAACACTTCACGTGATCTTGATTCTACCCCTCTTTCAATGCAGCCTAGGTTTGCATTGGCTTCTTTGGCTGCTGCCAAAAAAATGAAAGAAATTAAAAAAATGAATGAAAATGAAGAAAATGAAAAATAAAGTATCTTCATGCAAGAAGCTTCTTCAGGCCAGAAAAAGGGGGGAAAAATCTAGTTGCCTTTTGAAAAAAAAACACTTTGGGACAACCGTGACCTTGATGACTGAGAATCTCCATAGACTTTTAACTCTGGAATCTTATTCTGGAATCTTCCAGCTTGTGGGAATGACAGTTCCAGAATGATCAGCCAGCATGGGAAAAATTGTGAAATCCTGGAAGTTGGAACCCCAGTTTTGGTGGGCAGCCCATTGGTGAACCCCAGACTAATTTACATAGTCATAGAAAAATAAAAGGACTTCTTCCTCCAAATGATTTTTTATTTCTTCAAGGTGGTTGCCATTATTTATTCTTTTAAATTTTATTTTATTCATATTATTGGAGTCAGTCAATACAAATAGTCCTTGACCTGCAAAGGTTCATTGAGTGACTGTTAGTGAAGTTAGGCAAAAGATGCATTTTAACTGTAGTTTCCCCCCCCCTTTTGTTTTGCACATCCCCCTTGTAACACCCCTTAAAAATAAAACAAATGAATGTGTTTGGTAATGCAAGTATTTTATAGCCAGTTGTAAAATTGAGAAACTCTATACTAAAAACGATCATATTGCAACATGGCCTTGCATACAGTGATGTCATTCTGAGGATGTTTCTCTTCCCACCCTTCCCCACCCTTGGATACCTCAGTGGTCCAGACCTCTGCAGGATGCTCAAGGATGGATTTAAGATATGGGAGTTATTATGTCATGGGCTCTGATGAGCAGGAACAAGAACACGCAGATGAGTACAGACAAACTCGTACTTTATTTAAGCAGAAACTGTACTGAGAGATTGGAGTCACCCTGCTTCAATATATAGCCAGGCCCTATGGTATTAACCAATCGGATTGAAGCTATACTTGCCACCCAAAGTTGACCAATGGTAGGACCGGAGACGTCCTGTCTGGGCTGCTGGAGAACCGTTAGTTCTCCAGCAATGCACATGGTGATATTCCAAAAGCCCAGTACATAACAGGAGTGACAGAAAGCCTCTGGTTGAAAGGAAACTTTGCTTATGTAATTATTATTATTTATTACATTTGGTCTTCTACCCCAACCCCCAGCACAACTAGGACAGCCTATACCAGGGGTGGAATGGCTGGGGAATGGCTGGCTCAGGAATTCTGGGAGTTGACATCCACAAGTCATAAAAGAGGGAAAGCTTCCCACCCTTGGCCCACACCATTCTGGAACCTTCCCCTCTCTTCCTCTTCCTACTGTAAACAAAATTCACATTCCAATGAAGTTCTCCAATGCCTTTGGCTATTTCCTTTGTCATCCCTGTGCTTCATTTCATCCAACTTAGCTCAGAGAAAAGTCCACCAGTGGAATTTGGCTCGACAGTATGAGGATCTGCTGTGACAAAATCCCTCGCAAGACTACAGGTAGCTCTTGACTTATGACCATTTGTTTAGCAACCATTCAGAGTTACAGTGGCACTGAAGAAGGGACAACCTTCTTCCACTTAACAACTGTCACAGTATCCCCACAGTCACGTCACTGTGATTCAGATGCCTGGCAACCATTGTGGATTTTTGATGGTTGCAATAGCCTGCGGTCATGTTATCACTTTCCCAGCCAGCTTCTGATGAGCAAAGTCAATGAATAAGCCGACACGGAAGGTCACAAGTGATGTCTTGCTTAACAACAATGGCAAAAAAGGTTGCAAAATTGGGTGCCTCACTTAAGGACCATACCATATTAACAATGAATTTTCTGGTCCCTATTGTGGTTGTAATTGTACAAGGACTACTTGTAGTGCCACGATGAGCTGAAGATTTGTTAGCGTCTCTTTTTGCCTCATGGAACCATTGCAGACTGAGACTGTTGACACTTGGTTGAGAATTATTTGGAAAAAGAATAGATAATGGTGTGGCCAACATCACTGATTGCTTATGGTTTTGCTGACTTGGAATCTTCTACCTGGAAAAAGCACCCATACATGCCTATCATGCAATTAAAAGCTTGGATGAAAAGCTGTATGAAAAGCTTGGATCCTTAAATATTTAGAAGGTGTTAAAGGAGATTCACTACAGAAATCCTATTAAGGTTGTATGGCAGAAGGCAGTGTTTCAGACACCCAGCTCCCAAAGGCTGCATTAACAGAGGGATAGAATCAAGATCACAAGTACTAATACCACTTTACAATGCCTTGGTAAGGCCACACCTGGAATACTGCATCCAGTTTTGGTCACCACAATATAAAAAAGATGTTGAGACTCTAGAAAGAGTACAAAGAAGAGCAACAAAGATGATCAGGGGACTGGAGACTAAAACATATAAGGAACGGTTGCTGGAATTGGGTATGTCTAGTTCACAGGTCTGCAACCTGCAGCTCCGGAGCCGCATGCGGCTCCTTCAGCCATCTCCTGTGGCTCCCAGTCCTCTGCCATGTGCAGTCCAAAAAAAAAAGTGGGACTAAAAAAGTTCAACCAATCAATTCAAATATGCAGGGTAGGTGCATATCTCGCCTTGGCTCCACTCTTCAGTCAAACACTGTTCTGTACATGCGCGCATGTACGCACATGTGCACAGATTTTTTGCCGCTCCCAGTTTTTGCTTTTGTGAGGGAACCGGTTCCGAGTGGCTCTTTCACTGTTTCAGGTTGCTGACCCCTGGTCTAGTTTAATGAAGAGAAGGACTAGGGGTGACATGATCGCAGTGTTCCAATATCTCAGGGGCTGCCACAAAGAGGAGGGACTCAAGCTATTCTCCAAAGCGCCCAAAGGCAGGAGAAGAAGCAATGGAGGGAAACTAATCAAGGAGAGAAGCAACTTAGAACTAAGGACAAACTTCCTGACAGTTAGAACAATTAATCAGTGGAACAACCTGTCTCCAGAAGCTGTGAATGTTCCAACACTGGAAGTTTTAAAGAAGAGACTGGACAGCCATTTGTCCAAAATGGTATAGGGTTTCCTGCCTGAGCAGGGGGTTGGACTAGATGAACTCCAAGATCCCTTCCAACTTTATTATTATTATTATTATTATTATTATTATTATTATTATTATTATTATTATTATTATTATTATTATTATTGCATTTAAATTTTAAAGGCATGTTTAAGGTAAAGGTAAAGGTTCCCCCGCACATGCATGCTAGTCGTTTCCAACTCTAGGGGCTGTTGCTCATCTCTGTTTCAAAGCCGAAGATCCAGCACTTGTCCGAGGACATCTCCGTGGTCATGTGGCCGGCATCACTAGACGCCAGAGGCGCATGGAGTGCTCTTCCCTTCCCACTGTAGTGGTCCCTATTTTTCTACTTGCATTTTTACATGCTTTCGAACTGCTAGGTTGGCAGAAGCTGGGACGAGTAACAGGCGCTCACTCTGTTACGCGGCACTCGGGATTTGACCCGCCAAACTGGCGACCTTCTGATCGACAAGCTCAGCATCCTAAGCCACTGAGCCACCGCGTCCCCTGAAAGGCATCTTTAAATGAGGTTAAAATGGATTAATGCAGGATCCAATCTGGCTCAGTTACCGGGACCAGAGGTTTAGTCTTCCAAGCTTTTGGACTCGGGCTGAAGACCATTCACAGGGAACTTCTTTCTAGTAGTGTGTGTGCTTTGGACTATTCTGTGTGGGGTATTTATATAGTGCCTGTTGTGTGTGGCTTTTTAGTTGTTAAATGGGGTGCTGATGGCTGGCTATTAAGTCACCCAACACCAGTCAGAAAGCCTGGAAAACTAAAACTCTGGTCCTGATGACTAACCCAGATTGGATCCTGCAACATTATCCTAGGACATGTATATTTGCCTTCATTCATAAAATTGATTAGTGGCCAATTTTGGTAGATCGATACTCATAAAATTCCATTTTTATAACTAGTGATCTAATGAGTTGTTTGTTATATATTATTTTCAATTTCACATTCTGGAAAGTTAGCTATGGCCTAAGTACACTGTACAAGTTGACACTATAATCCCAGATAATAACTGATGCTTTTAAGGTCTGGGAGAATTTTGCTTTAGCAAAATATATAATTGTTCTGTTATTGTATTAAATTTCAAATCCAGACTGTATCTTGGGATGAATGCATGAAGTGTTTATTTCAATGACATGCTGTTTCCATGAGAATTAGAAGTCTGGACAACATCAGCATCACAGTTACATTGATATCTGGCTGACAGATTGCAATGCAATACAAAGATGATTACCTTAAACAGCTGTCATTGTGAACAAATGATGGTGCTTTAAGAATAAGTTCCATTTACATGTTCAAATAATGGTTTATGGATTAGATCCAAATTTGCTATGCTTAGAGTAGCCACTAAGATCAACAGGACTTAATCAAATCATGACTAACTGAAGGTCTATTGATCTCAGTAAAGCTATGTTGAACTTTGTTTAGAAGAAAATACTTTGGGCAGGCTATTGTAATAATAGACACAAGCCATCAAGGCTTTAGGTAAAGGTAAAGGTTCCCCTGCACATGCACATCAATTTGCCCCTTTATTTTATGTAGAAGAGTGCTTATTTTAATTCTGCTCCCACAAAACATCTTTCCTTGCATTTCAGTGATGCTTCTATCAATCCAAGGGACTTAATTAACCTGTCAATTAGACACTACAAATTGGAGATCTAGTCTTCCAGAGTACATTATTTAGGACCCATTGTTTGAACTGTCCATCATGCAGGCATAATATGGGGCTAACATTTCAAGGGCCTCAGGAGAAAAAGATGCAGAATCAGAACTCTTACTATGCCATGCACTTTTTGAGCAGCCATATTTGCTCTGTGTAGTAAGGTGTCTTGCCAAGACCTGTTCCTTCAAGAGCCATCATTAGCAGGTAACAACTTGTAGACATAATTCACTGGCTGGAGCAACAAGGAAGCTCTATTCATCCCTCATATCCGTGGAAAAAGGTTAAATCAAGCAGGCTACAGAGCTGGGTTAATGAACAAAGCAAATTCATTCCAGACAAAAACAGAAACGAGGCTCAATCATTTCTCTAGGCTAGGAACAGCTGTCTTGGGACAGCTAAAACAGCCCTTGTCAGTCCATTTGGTTCCTCTAATAGAAATAAAAGGAGTGAACACCAAGTCCAGGAATCCCTCATTCAGTGCAAGATGAAAGCCACACCAAGCTAGATTCTCTCCAGATTCTAAAAAGCTGTTGAGGTCAGGCAAAGCAATAGACAAGACATACAATGATTCCACTTAAATTTAATAAAATTGCATACAGTTAAACATGCTCAGTAGCACTTCCCCATGTATTAACTGTTTTCTATTATTTCAGAAGGATAATTTGCTTGCTTTGGAAGCTCTGCAGCCTGAGGTCCACTGCTTTGCTGACGGGTGGAAGTGCCCATTTTAACCATCCCGTTGTGCAAGAGAGTCAAAGTGATGGCTTATTCAATAGCAGACATCGTTTTTGGCTGAGATACCCAAAGCGTCTGCAGAATAGATTCGTGGAACTTGACTTTGAAATTTCCAGAGGAAGTAACTGTTGAGGAATCTGCATTAAAAGAAAATTCTGAATTGTTCTGAATACAGATAGCCCTTGACTTACAACAGTGTGTTTAGAGATCGTTCAAAGTTACAATGGCACAGAAAGAAGTGATTTATGACCATATTTCACATGTACGACCGTTGCTTACATGATCAAAATTCAGATGCTTGTCAGCTGACTCATATTTATGACGGTTGCAGTGTCCCAGGGTCATGTGATCACCTTTTGCAACCTTCTGCAAGCAGAGTCAATAGGGAAGCCAGATTCACTTAATAACCATGTTACTATCTTCACAACTGCAATGTTTCACTTAACAACTGTGACAAGAAAGGTGGTAAAATGGGGCAAAACTCACTTAACAACTATCTTACTTAGTAACATAAATTTTGGGCTCAATTGTAATCATAGGCTGAGGACTACCTGTATTATGGCATATGGAGTAGTCAGCAGAATCAGAGGTGTCAAAATCAGCAAGATAATGGCTGAGTAGATACAATTCCAGCCCTACTTTCTTTTCAAGATGCTGGCACCCACAATGCCAAAGGGCAGAGATACAAACCAAAAGTCACCACAAGGCCATACTTTTCATCTTGCAAACCTTGACTTTCTCTCCCATAAATGCCCCAGTCATCATTAACAATTTCTATTAAACATATAAAATTTACACTTTCACACATATACAGTGCATTTTGGGAAATTGATCATAATTTATTCCTGGCTCTTCTCCACTGGAAAAAGAGGGGGGGGGAGAGGAAATCATAGACTTCGGGAGTATCCTTAAAATGAAAAATTCATCTAAACCCCTGTCTGAGTTTCTTGGCCCTGCTCAACAGAAAGCAGCTGTCCTTTAATGGCATTTTCATGTTGTTGTAATACCGAGCATCTTTTAGGTGTGTCGAGTAGTAATATTTAATCTTGATTTTGGCATAGCTGACCAGTTTCTTTAAAAACGGGGTTGTATTTGTATCTAAGGACATTTTCAAAGTCTTTATTATCAAAGCTGCTAGATTCATCTACAAGGAGGAAAAGAAAAATAGTGAAGAAGAAAAATCTTTCTTCTTCATTATTTCTGATGGCAGGGGATGATGAAGCTTCTTGGATGAGAAGCGAAATGTTTTCTTCCTCAAGGAAAAAAAAACAGTCCAGTTGTCTTTTGAAGAAAAAATCACTTTGAGACAGCTATGACCTGGATGACTGAGAATCTCTAGACAGACAGAGAGTGGGAAAAGCAAAAAGACTCTTTTTTTCGCGTTTCTGGCCACTCGTTTCAAACTCTGACATTGTGTAATTTTGGCAACTGCTTGATAAGAGTTTGTAGAAAAAAATTATAAACAATCCAGAAAAACTAAACTGCTATCCTCCTTCCAAATTCCACCAAAAGACATGCAGGGAATGAGATTTTCCAGAATATTTTCCTCTTCAAAGGTATGTATGTATGTGTGTGTGTGTGTGTGTGTGTACACACACACACATACAGATAGATAGAGACAGACAGACAGATAGAGATAGACAGATAGAGATATAGATAGATAGAGATATAGAGATATGTGTGTGTGTATATATATATGTATAGATATATACCTTTACAGTCAAGACAGCTAATTTCAAGACGTAATTTATTACATGATTAATTCATCCACCCTCTAAAAACATAGGCTGAGATGCATGGTTTCTTTCTTTGACTCAGATGGCACTGAAAAACAGCATGACATCTCAACCCAAGTTATATACAAGATAGTCCTCACTTACCAACCAGTCATCAAGCAACTGTTTGAAGTTACGACAGACCTTCCCAGAGCTACTTATGACCCATTTCCAAAGTTCTGATGGCATCACCCTCCCCTTGCAGTCACATGATTGCATTTTGGACACTTCTCAACCAGGTCACATTTATAGCCATTGGCAGCAACCTACCAGTCATACAATCACAGTTTTTGCCTTTTTAAAATGCGTGGACACATTCCTGAAGTTTTCTTGGCGAGATTTAAGAAGTGGTTTGCCACTGCCTTCTTTCTAGGCTGAGACATAGTGACTGGCCCAAGGACACCCAGCTAGTTTTATGCCTAAGGCAGGAGTAAAACTCTCACACCCCTAGTCTCTAGTGTGGTGTCTTTATCACTGCACCAAACTGGCTCTTACAGATGTCCTCAACTTACTGACCATTCAAAGTTACAATGACATGAAAAAGTGACTTATGACTGGTTTTTATACTTACAACCATTGAGGCCTTCCCAGGGTCACATGATTGAAATTTGGACACTTGGCAACTGACATTTGCTATGATGGTTGCAGTGTCCCGGGGTCACGTGGTCACTCTTGGTGATCTTCCTGCAAGCAAAGTCAATGGGAAGGCCAGATTCACCTAACAACCATGTTACTAACTTAACAACTGCAGTGTTTAACAACTGTAGCAAGAAAGGTTGTAAAATGGAGCAAAACTCAATAAACAACTGTCTTGCTTAGCAATGGAAATTTTGGGCTCAGTTGTGGTCGTAAGTTGAGGACTATCTGTAATAGAACTTTCACTGGAGAGGCGATGATTTATGACTTGCTACATGGCTCTCAAGACAAAAAGGACTGTTAAAGATGTCTACTATATGAAATCAGACAGATCTCTGTAGGGTACTCTCTAGGAACCCTTAAAGAGGCAGAATGTGAAATTAATGCTTGCCTTCAAACAGTTCCACTAATACAGATTTCTTCCCAGCCTTGTCGAAGATCAAGCAGATTGCTTAGTCTCTCATTTCTCTTGAAATGTGTTTTCAATTTAGGTTAGCCTTTCTCTCTCTTCCATTCGGCCACCTCAAATCCAGCCGCTAATATTCAAAGGAGGCCAAATAGGATTCTAACAAAATATCCCTCCCTGGTTTATGGGTAATGAAAGGCAGACTAAATGCTGTCAGTTGCAGCCAAGCAGTCTGGTTTTCCCCAAGCCCTTTGAGTGCAAGCAAAGAGATCAGATTCAAGGGCCAAAGCAAAACAGTTGGTATAGCTGGACAGGAACCATTGCCCAAAAAGCAAATGCTACATTCCTCACCATAGAATTCAGTGGGCATTGGATGCCACGGTGATGCAAAACACAGAGAGAATTAAGTATTAAGAGCTGAAGTGCAAGAGTAATCGTTTATAAAGCCTTGGTAAGACCACACTTGGAATACTGCATCCAGTTTTTGTCACCACAATATAAAAAAGATGTTGAGACTCTAGAAAGAGTGCAGAGAAGGGCAACAATGATGATTAGGGGGCTGGAGTATAAAACATACTGTATGAAGAATGGTTGCAGGAATTGTGTATGTATAGCCTAGTGAAAAGAAGGACCAGGGGTGACAGGATAGCAGTGTTCCAATATCTCAGGGGCTGCCAGAAAGAAGAGGGAGTCAACCTATTCTCCAAAGCACCAGAAGGAAAGGCAATGGATGGAAACTAACCCAGGTGAGAAACAACCTGGAACTAAGGAAAAATTTCCTGACAGTGAGAACGATTAACCAGTGGAACAGCCTGCCTTCAGAAGTTGTGGGTGCTCCATCACTGGAGGTTTTCAAGAAGAGATTCGACAGCCATTTGTCTGAAATGGTACAGGGTCTCCTGCTTGGACAGGGGGTTGAATTAGAAGACCTCTAAGGTCCCTTCCAACTCTGTTAAACTGTTCCTCGGTTAATGGAGAAGAGGCAGCTGAAATGCTTAGCGTGTTTTAAATCAGAGATAGCAATGCAACACTTGCAGACCCCAGCATGTTAGAAGAGTATTCAAGGAACCCCCACTCCCACTGTATCTTACCCAGCCCAAATTATTTATATTTCTTTCATCACATAGTCAGACAGATGTTCATACCGGATTTGGCATTATATCGAGTCCTTCCCAAGGACCTGGGATAGGCAGATATGGAAGTTTTAGGGTGTTAGAGGTATTAGGTAGAGATAAGTTAGATGTAAGCTGTTCTGAGTAAAGCTGCCTTTTGCAACTGACTGATGGTGAATTTGTCGACCTTGATCTGCTAGCCTGTGTTCTGTTATTTTTGATTCTGGATGTTGTTTTTCATCTTTATTTAATTGGATTATGGCCCTCCATTGCAGAAGTCTCTGGGCAGCTGACTATATAAACACAAACAATTCTCTTATGAGACTCTCAGAAGACTGTGAGAGGCTGGTAATCTTACACGGGATGTTGCGATATTTCAGACAAGAAGAACATGTGAAAGGTGAAAGAAGAAAAACATCTGCAATGCCAGAGGTCAGGAGACCTAGAAAATCTCACAAGTCTTAGTGATCCCATCAAATTTACTATGCCTTTATGAACGGGAAGAGGCTAGTAATGCTCTCTGTGCTGAAGATTATTTGCATGAGTTATATAGCAAGACAACCTATAGAATCCAGAAACCTACTTTTTTATCGATATAGGTAGTCCTCAACTCAACTTAGAACTGTGTTTGAGTCTGACAATTAAGGTCAAGCCATGACCATTATAAAATGGATCACCACGTGACTGGACCCAATTTTATAACTTTTTTGTAGGGGTTATTAAGCGAATACCACGGTCGTAAAGTGAACACCATTTTTGCTAGGGCCTGGGTTTGGCCAGAAACTGGAAGTAAACTCTACTTTCTGGCAAAACCATCGTAAATTACAGTCACGTTAATACAGGTTGCTAGTGTCCATAAATGCTGGCTGGTTGCTGAGCAACCAAACTGGGTCACATGACTATAGGATGGAGCTGATTTTGGAATTTTGAAACTGGTTGTAAGTAGTTTTTGAGGGGTCTAATGCAATGGTTGCTAAATAATTGGTCATAAATTAAGGACTACCTGTAGATATTGCTTCTCCATCCCGCTAACAGTGGGCATCTTCAAGACAGGCTGCTCATAATCCTTTTAGAAGTCAGGACCAAATTGGGGAACTTCAGCATATCAAACAAGAACTGGTCTGTTATACTACATCTCATTTCTCTCAGGAAATTGCATAGAAATAGCTTTAACATGTATAATAGTAAATTGTACATAAACACCCAAAAGTATTAAACCTACAGCATTTTTATTTTTGTATTTGCCCCCTAAACCTAAAACTTATTATGTCTATTTTATGCAGAACAGAGATTCATGTTTTGTTTTTTTTTAAAAAAGAAATGCTTTACTGATTACCTTATGTCAGGGGTGTCAAACTCCCAGGCCGCGGGCCAAATGCATCATGGTGAAACTGCACCCACCCCATTACTGCCAATGGAAAAAAAGTCATGATACGTTATGACACGTCATGTGACGTTGCGAGTTTGACACCCGCACCTTATGTGGATCACATCCTCACCCTCAAGTTCATTCAGTTCATTTCTTTCAAAAGAGATTGAGACAAAAAAATAAAAAAGAATAAAAAGTGGGGAAACACGCTGCCTTTGGGGAATTACATTAATTGTTTCCCTTCCTGATGTTGAGCATCAGTGAAGTGAAACAAAATTTATTGCAAGATTTGTAAACTGAATTTCTAGGAACTGAATTTTGAGGCTGAGTTGCAGCAGAAAATGAGTTTTAGGCCACTGTAAAATAATCTAGTACTTTCCAGATGTGCTGGACTACAACTGTTTGGAAGACACCAATTGGAGTAGCTGTTATAAATATGATAAATATATTCTGGAATTTGTTTGCATGGACCATGCCTTTTTTGTCCAATTCAATAACTACACTTGCTGGTCAAGTTGCCAAAGTTAGACACATCATCTCTAATGCTAACATGTCCAGAAAATTCCTGCTTGGAGAGCTAGCCTATCTCTGCTTTTTCTCACAGTAGTACCACCTACCACATTTCAATAGGCACAGTGACAATACAACTTAGCAAGTTCTAATGCACCAACCATTTTCCCTGATTACTGCACCAAGTAGGACGGGGGTGCCCTCAAGCTGTTGCTTTCTCTTGTGACTTTAAAAAAGAATTTGCCTAACCCTAACCCCACACAGCCTACACAGCCCCCCAAAGTCTTGGCTATGTCTATTGTGCAGTGGCTTCAGTAGGCAAGGAGCAGACTAGCATAGTTACAACATCATTTATTGACTCAACTAAACTGGAGAACTGCAGGCAGTTGTCTGTGATTTATACTCTGAGCCCACAGGGCCTTAGCCAATTACAATACTTAAAAAGCCCGCCCAAATATGAATGTTCAAAGTTTCCCTCCAAAACAGTTGGAGTTAACAGTCAGGGTCATCTAAAGGTTAGTTTCATTTTAGCTTCACAAACAGTTGGAGTTAAGTTAATTTCACTTAACAGAGCTTAACACAACTTTATATATTTCAATACATAACAATGTTCACAGAGACCTCCAAAAGTTTCTACCCAATGATAACTTTGAGTTACAAAGGGAAATGCTTAAATACATGACTGGGGAATAATCACATCAAGCACAAAGGTAGTTGTCGACTTATGACCACAACGGAGCCCAAAACTTCAGTTGTTAAGCAAGACAGTCATTAAGCAAGGTTTACCCCATTTTGCAACCTTTCTTGCCACAGTTTTTAAATGAATCACTACAGTTGTTAAGTTAGTAACACAATTGTTGCATGAATCTGGCTTCTCCATTGACTTTGCTTGTCGGAAGGTCACAAAAGGTGATCACATGACATTGCAACCTTCATAAACATGAGCCAGTTGCCATGTGTCCGAATTTTGGCCATGCGGATGCTGCAAAGGTTGCAAGTGTGAAAACCGGTCATAAGTCACTTTATTCAGGGCCATTGTAATGTTGAAAGGTCACTAAATGTATGTTTGTAAGTTGAGGACTACCTGTAGTGGTGGGATTCAGCCAGTTCCCACCAGTTGAACAGAACCAGTAGCTAATTTTTTGTCGCCCAGGCCCAGAATGGACTTCCAGAAGCAGCATCCACACAGAGAACCAGTTGTTCACATATTTGAATCCCACTACTGACTACCTGTACTGATTACATATTAAAGTGGAATTTACCGTTGTTTTAGTCTCCCTTTTTGGAGTATGGCTTCCATTTTACCACCACCACAAACACAAATTTAGATCCAGGGGAAGAAAACAAAACCTCCTTTTGTTTTCCGGATGTTGCAACCTTAGGGAGCCTTGAGGGTAATGCAATCACTCACCGGTCAGCCCGGCAAAGCTACCGTCTCCCATTAAGGGCATGGGGTATTGAACTGAATGCATGTTTATTGCAACAGTCAGGAGAAAACCCATAATGTCGCCTTTTTTGGCTTGTAGTCAAACATCAGCTCTGATCCCATGGCAGTTCCACAACACTGCATGGCGATCCCGACTTGGCCACCTGTGTTTATATTGCCCTTGTTGTTCCCAGGTGTGATTTTCAAAGGGAGCTCATTAGAGACACAAGCCATCGCACCAGAAGAGGAACTGTTATTTTTCCCACTGATCTTACTTTTCCTTCTCAAGTTTCGCCTTCACTTTGCCTGATCATGGAAGCATATTAAACACTTACCAGCCAATAGTTGGTATCCAGCCCAAGGTTAATCTGTTGTGAATGATTAATGTAGGTGGTGAACAATACCTGATTTTTGTGGTTTTAAAAAAAAAGATCTTTGGGTTGACTAAACCGGTATAAGTGCTTAATTATCTTCTCCAGCTGGTCTCTTCCTTAATGAGGTGTCAGACCTAATTAAGTCTGGACATCTTGGTTTCTCCAAAGACAGACAAAAAGATAATTGTAACCCCACAGAAACAGCAAAAATTAAATGCATTTTTTTTCATAAATAGCATAATTTTAATCATACAGGCCAAGAGGTTCTGGTTTTGTTTTCTGTCTTTAATACCTCCCTTTCAGATAAATTTTGGCTCAGAGGCATATCAAGTTGTTGTCTTTTTGACCACCCAGATTGATCCTGACAGCTTCCCCAGGATTTAGAAGAAATGGCAGATGAGATTTCTCCCAAATCTGAATTCTTTATCTAGAGAGCACTGATAGAAAAAATAATACATCCAGGAGGGCTCTGGCAGGCAAATCATCCCCTTATTATTATTTTTTCCAGTTGTTGCATATTTGGATTTTTCATCCAAGTATTATTAGTTTAAAAGTGTCACTTTTAAAATAACATGAGGGAGAACACTGTATGAGGAACCTAAGCTAGAAAGTAAATTTAATATTTTTTTAAAAATGCCTGAACTGCTGAGCATGAATATAATCAATCCATAATGGTATACAAACTAGGACAAGATAAAATGTACTGATTTATTTACTTACAGGGCTCATAGGCCACTCCAGTCAACTGAGTAGAACCCATTCTATTTTCAATAAAATAAATCCGTAAAAGATGAAAACCAAGCTGATTTGTACTTTCTAAAACAACCCTATAGAACAAGAATCAAACAATCCAGAAAATTAAGCAATTCTTATTCCAGAGGGATAAGTCATAGCAGGCCTGACAAAGTATACTCTTCACAGATTACCTGAAGATCAGAAGGACACTTCAAATATTGAGAAAATATTTAAATATTGAGGAAAAACAAGAAAGAGATTGAGAAAACATCTTTCCGGGGACACATCAAATGTAAAATCCTACCAAGTAATCCTGCAGTTGTTAAGTGAGTCACATGGTTCTTAAGTGAATCTGGCTTCCCTATTGACTTTGCTTGACAGAAGGGCACAAAATGTGATCACATGACACCGGGGACACCGTCATAAATACAGGCCAGTTGCCAAGTGTCTGAATTTTGATCATCTGACCATGGGGAAGGTTCAACGGTTGTAAATGTGAAAAAAAGTCACAAGCCACTTTTTTCAGTGCCATTGTAACTTTGAACAGCCACTAAATGAACTATTGTAAGTCAAGGACTACCTGTATTTAGATCTTGAAACGTGAAGCACTTTAAAGCAACCAAAAATTAATTGCTTTGACAGTCAACATCCTGAATTGCACCTGAAAGGTGGAATATATAAAAATAATAGCAATGGTCCAGTTACAGAATTCAGGGTTTCCTTGTACAGACGTACTGGGGAGGGTTATTATCCCTAAATTAGAAGGAGACAGAAGAAAGAAGTAGGTGAGGCTGCCACAAAAATGAGCTTTAATTATAGTTGATTTGCCTTTAAACTGAATTCAAATGAATCAAATACCATGAATTTATGACTTCATAGAAATTTAATGCTTTTATCTTTTTGTTCAATTAAACTCTGGAATGGTGGCACAGTGGTTAGAATGCAGTATTGCAGGCTAACTCTCTGACCACTGCCAGGAGTTCAATCCTGACCAGTTTAAGGTTGACTCAGCCTTCCATCTTTCCGATGTGAGTAAAATGAGGACCCAGGTTATTGGGGACAATATGCTGACTCTGTAAAGTGCTTAGAGAGGGCTGTAAAGCACTATGAACTGGTATATAAGTCTAAGTGCTATTGCTATTGCTATTGGTGGAAAACGTTGTCCCCTTTAGATTACCTTGGCTGTAATTGGAGGAGGTTCCAAAGGTCAAACTGATGGGCATGTCTGTGCAATCCTTGCTTTTTTTGAAGAAGGGCAAATGGTAGCCACCATCTTGACATGTTTGGTTCCTCTTGAAGTTACCTTAGAGGACAAAATTTGGGGCAAGTGCTCAGGTTGAACTTAGTTCCAACCATTTAATTAAAAAAAATTCCTCTGTGGATTACAAAATTCTGAATTTTCAATTATGAGTAAACTGGAAGTGTATTGTGTCAGTGAGGCAATATAAGAGTCGGCTGCACAAGATGACCTTTGCAAGAATGTTCTGCCCTTCAGCTTTTCCCACCTGGCTGAAAACCCTTATTATTGCACTGGAAAAAGTTTCTGTCAGTGCTGGAAGGATGTTTAATAATAATAACAACAAAAATTAACTTAGCTTCTCTAAGTTTCCTTGGGAAGTTTTGATGGCAACTCCTTTTAAACAACAGCTGGCTTCAGAAGAATTCCTCCAAGGTTAAAGGCAGAGAGTGTCAAGAGAAAGAGAAGCTGATGGGCCAATTGTAGATGCAGAGTTTAGGTCATCCTTGGGAATGGAAAGCCCTTCATTAAAAGTGAATTAATAGCGTGGACTTCAAAAGAAAGGAAAATACTTTCCTTGCTCAGCTCTCTGGTTCAGGAGGCTTTATAAGGGGAGTAAAGAAAAAAAAATCAAGATGGCAATTGTGATTGCATCATCAAAGCCCTGTCCCCTTCTAACATGTGGATTACCTACTCATTGTGTTTAAAAAACATTACATGCGCAACTTAAAAGCAATCCTGATTTAGGGTGGCCCTCAGGTAATAAAAGGAAGACAAAACTTGGTAAACAAAGACAATTGTAAGAGATCAAAGACTGTGTGAGCCTTGACCAGTGATGAAAAATGAAAAAGGGGATGCCTTGACGCACTCACCTACCATTGTGTGTGTCAGAAAGTTTTGGAGAGCATAAGATGAGTCAAGATGAATAATTCAACCAGGTAAGAACAGTCCCTTTACTTCTATGCACATGGTCCTTCATACGGAAGGTGTTTGGCAGTGTGGGACTCTTACATCCAGATATGCTTGCAGAGTCCTCTCTTGGTGCCCACAGGTTTTTGGCTTCTCCTGATTTCATGGATTAAAAAAAGAATTTTTTTTAGAGAAAATATGTTTTTATAATGTGTTAATTGCTTAACAAATAACAGTAAATATAACAGAAAAAGATCAGAGCAAAAGGAGCAAAACACAAAAGCACATACTTTAGAAAAATATATAACAAGTGCTTAAATAAGTGAAAAAAAATTGGCCAAAAAATAAAATAAACCATAATATGTTAGAATGGTAAACAGTTCTACATAATATTAATACAAACATTTTTTTTAAGTGTGTGGGCCTATGGATGGATGGATGGATGGATGGATGGATGGATGGATGGATGGATGGATAGTTGGATAGTTGGATAGATGGATAGTTGGATAGTTGGATAGATGGATAACAGAACAGAGTTGGAAGACACCTTGGAGGTCTTCTAGTCCAATCCCTGCTCAAGCAGACAAATCGTTGTCCAGTCTCAGATAGATATATAATACACTTACATAAATGTCATGTTTTTTTAACCTACTGTATTTTGTATAAATGAGTTCTGTAATGTATACAAACACACATGTTCAAACGTTATTAACAAGTTATAATCGTTTATTCTATGAGGTAAACACCACTGACAGGGAAACACGCGGGAACTTTGACAGCTGTCAAAGTTCCCCGCCAGGGCGCGGCTGTCAAAACACAGAAGCCGACTCACCACGCGGAAAGAAGAACTGTCAAGACGCGACGGCGGTGATTGGTTCAGCAAGACGCGGCGCCAAAAGAAACGAACCTGATTGGACTACACTGACAGCCACCGGCTATAAAAGCCGGACAAGTTATTCTGTTCTCTGCCTTGTTCTAAATAAAATCCTAGTTAAGTAACCTGTCGTCCCGAGTGGTCCTTCGGCTACTTCACTGGCGACGAGGATGGGATCGCTCCGGAGCTGAAGTCACGGCCGAGGAAGGGAATTCCCGGCCAAGAGCAGTCACTGGAAGTTTTAACTTCCGAACGGAGCGAGACCAGGACCGGACGACATGGCCAACTTCGGGCGTGTGAGGGAATTCGATACCCGCCATCCGGAGAGATGGCAGTCACACCTGGGACAGGTCGAGGGTTTCCTCCTCGTCAGTAAAATTACCGACGACAGAGCAAAGGCTGCCGCCCTCCTGTACATCAGCGGGCCCCCGGTATACGACGACGCTGTCGGGCTGTTCAGCCCAGTGCCCATCACTGAAGTCTCCTACGCGGACCTGGTCGACCAGCTCAACAAACATTACATGCCAGCTCGCTCAGAGCTGTACTGGCGAGTGCAATTCGCCCAGAAGAAGCAACGACCGGACGAGCCCGCAAACGACTTCATCGCCGGGGTCAGTCATGCCGCTCGCAACTGCAGCTTCCCTGACCTGGAAGACCGCATCCGGGACCAAGTGGTAATAGGCTTAAGGGATGAACGTCTCCAGAAAAAACTTACGTCAAAGCCCGACATGAGCCTAGCCGAACTTACCCGAGAAATAATGGCCTATGAATATAACCACAAGAAAAAAACGGCCACATCAACACCGGAAAGTCCAGCCACCGTATACCACGAAAACTCAACCTTCAGCGACGACGACGAGTCAGTAGACTTCACTGACGGAGAGGCCCTACAACGCAGGATGGAGCGACGACAACAGCGAAGAAACGACACCTCAGACCGCCAAAGAACCAGAAACCCCCTGCCACCACGACACGATCAGCGGGCTACATGCGCCAGCTGCGGGGGCAACCATGCCAGGGGAAGCTGCCGGTTCCGAAACGCAAAATGCCACAATTGCGGTAAAACTGGCCACATCAAGCCAGTGTGCTGAAGCCAGCCCCGCGACAACGTGCATGATCTGGAGGCCAACCCCCCAGGTAGGCCAACCACCCATGACAACAGGGGAGGAACACCAGGGGACCTAGTGGAAACAATAGACAAGGTGCACAGTCTAAGCCCGAAAGTAAAGATCAGGGTAAAAATTCAAGGTGTCACCTGCCACATGGAGGTGGACTCCGGGTCAGCAGTCTCCTTAATATCGTTTAAAACGTATCAGGAGATCTGCCAACGGAGTAACAGGGAAATTCCTCTTAAAAAAACCCAGGTCCACCTAGCAGACTTCCAAAAAACCCCCATTCCACTAAAAAGGGAAGGCTAAGGTCACAGTTGAATACAAAAAATTCAAGGGACCCCTAGAAGTCTTAGTGACTCCAGGGAACTGCACCAATCTAATCGGGCTAAACTGGTTCAGCCCCCTGGGCATCGCCATTACTGGGGTTAACACAGTGCAAGCCTCAAGCCTCGAAGCCGTCTGCAACAAGTATGCAGACGTCTTTGATGGCACACTAGGGAAATACACAGGCCCTCCCATCTCCTTAAAATTAAATCCATCCATCCAACCCATAAGAATAAGGGCTAGGAGGGTTCCATTCGCCCTCAAAGAAAAAATAGAGAACGAATTAGAACGCCTCGAAAAACTAGGGGTACTGGAACCTACGGAAGGGGGAAGCTGGGAGACACCAATAGTCACCCCAATGAAACCTAACAGGGAAATTAGATTATGTGCAGACTATAAGGCGACCCTTAACCTAGCTCTAAGCCCCCATGCTTACCCGGTGCCAGCGGTGAGGGACGTCCTCGCTTCCATCCGCTCTGGCGCCATTTTTGCAAAACTTGATCTGACGCAGGCGTACTTGCAACTGCCTGTCACAAATGACACCGCGGAAGCTCAAACAATTGTCACACACCGCGGAGCTTTTAAAGTGAAAAGACTTCAATTCGGCATCTCGGCAGCCCCGGGTATTTTCCAAGGTATCATGGAGAAAACCTTAAAAGGAATACCCGGGGTCTGCCCCTATTTCGACGATGTCCTCATCGCCGGAGAAAACGAAGCAAACTTAGCTGACAGACTGTCAGCTGTGCTGAGCCGGCTCAGAGAAGCCGGTCTCAAACTTAAACGAGAAAAGTGCTCCATCGGAGTCACTACCACAGAGTTCCTAGGGTACAAAATAGACGCCCAGGGCATCCACCCCACTACAGAAAAATTAAAAGCTATTCAAACAGCTCCCAGTCCGAAAAATAAACAAGAACTCCAAGCCTTTTGGGGATTGTTAAACTTCTATCATGCCTTCCTTCCCCACAAAGCCACTATAGCTGAACCTCTCCACAGACTCCTGGACAAGGGCACTGCCTGGTCCTGGACCAAAACACATGAAAATAGCTTCCAGTCATTGAAAAATATTATTTGTAACAGTTCAACTGTCACACTCTTTAGAGAAGACACACCAGTATGCATCGCTTGCGATGCATCTCCCTATGGAATTGGGGCGGTACTAAGCCACCTATACAAGGACGGCACCCAAAGACCCATAGCCTTTTATTCCCGCACACTTTCAAAAGCTGAAAGAAACTACGCGCAGATCGACAGAGAAGCGCTAGCTATAGTTGCAGGGGTAAAAAAGTTCCACGACTATCTCTACGGGAGACCCTTTACTATATTCACGGATCACAAACCCCTGCTAGGAATATTCACCTGGGACAAAACAACCCCACAGATTCTATCACCAAGAATACTGCGCTGGTCCACCTTCTTGTCAGCATATTCGTACAAATTAATACACAAGCCAGGGAAAGAATTAGGACACGCAGATTGCCTCAGCAGACTGCCCATTAAAAGCAATGACACTGACCCAGCTCCTGCAGGGCTCATTCTGGCAATATCACAACTTCCAGACTGCCCCCTTTCCGCCAAAATCATAGCAAAAAATTCAGCCAAAGACAAAGTCCTGAGCAGGATTCTTAGGTGGACAACCACAGGATGGCCAGCCAAAAATCCACACCCACAATTCCAGCCATACTATAACAGACAAAACGAAATGTCATCACACTTGGGATGCCTTCTGTGGGGGAACAGAGTAGTGATACCAGACAAAAACATAGCACAAACCCTAGACACCCTACACGAAGGACATCCAGGCATAGTTAAAATGAAAGCCCTAGCCAGGAGTTATGTGTGGTGGCCAGGCATAGATAAAGATATAGAAAAACATGTGGGAGGGTGCTACCCCTGCCAGGCAACGAGAAGTGAACCACCCCAGGCCCCAGTACACAGATGGGAAACAACAAAAAACCCATGGTCACGCATACATCTAGACTTTGCAGGACCAATCCAAGGGCAAAGTTTCCTAATAATAGTTGACAGCTACTCAAAATGGCTAGAAGTAATCCCTCTTAGGAAAACCACTTCAGCTGCCACCATACAAGCCCTTAGAAAGGTCTTCGCCACCCACGGCCTCCCAGACACCCTGGTTTCAGACAATGGACCACAATTCACCTCTCGTGAATTTCAGATGTTCGCTATGAAGAACTGTATTAGGCTGGTCACTTCCGCACCGTTCCACCCATCGACGAACGGAATGGCTGAAATTATGGTGCGCTCAACGAAAGAAGCATTAAAAAAGTTCGTAAAGGGGAACTGGCAGCGACGACTCAGCCAGTTCCTGATGGCACAACACACAACTCCCTGTACTACAACCGGCAAGACACCAGCGGAGCTAAGGTGGGGAAGGAGACTGATAACGCGGCTCGACAGACTGCATCCCGACACTTACACAGCAGAACCAGATCACCCCCCCCACCCCGCACATTTAAACCTGCGCAAATGATCTGGGCACGATCATACACATCCAAAAACAAATGGGTCCAAGGGACTGTGTTACAACAAACAGGACCCATTTCATATTTAATACATACGCCTACTGAAGGCAACTTGCGACGGCACTTAGATCAGCTCAGGCCAAGACAACCACAACATCACCCAGACCTTCCCCCACCCGACAGCCAAGACCCACCCCCCCTGGACATCATACCTGCACCAGATCAGGAAGAAGGGGAACAAGAAAACATACCACCACCGGAACACGAAAACGCACCCCCCCAAGACGTTCTAACAGAAACAGAAGAGCACCAGCATATTTAAGGGACTATGAATGTGCCGGCTCCAACAACCAACAAGGGGGGGAAACAATCCAGGGGAGGGGTAAGGGGTGTAATGTATACAAACACACATGTTCAAACGTTATTAACAAGTTATAATCGTTTATTCTATGAGGTAAACACCACTGACAGGGAAACACGCGGGAACTTTGACAGCTGTCAAAGTTCCCCGCCAGGGCGCAGGCGCAGCCATTTGACAGCTCGCGGCTGTCAAAACACAGAAGCCGACTCACCACGCGGAAAGAAGAACTGTCAAGACGCGACGGCGGTGATTGGTTCAGCAAGACGCGGCGCCAAAAGAAACGAACCTGATTGGACTACACTGACAGCCACCGGCTATAAAAGCCGGACAAGTTATTCTGTTCTCTGCCTTGTTCTAAATAAAATCCTAGTTAAGTAACCTGTCATCCCGAGTGGTCCTTCGGCTACTTCAAGTTCCATATTTCCTTATACTTATCCATAGAAAGTGTATGTCTACAGGCAATCTGCTTGTAGGCAATAAGTGTCATCTATCCTTTGAGTAAGTGCAACTATCTTTAAAATGTTGCAATATCTGTTTTTCTAAAGACTTCATGCATCTTTGATATAATACTTCAACTACAGCCCAGAATTTGGTTAACCCTCTAACAATCAGTTCACATTCCTGGCTCATATTTTGCTTGTCATCAATGATCACATCGCATTGACACTATTTATTTAGCTCTGGTGATTGGGCAGATTAAAAGTAAAATTTGAAAGACTTGATATTTTCTTGCTCATCATATTTCATGTAATGAAGAATAGGAACAAAGATGATCAGGGGACTGGAGGCTAAAACATATAAGGAATGCTTGCTGGAATTGGGAATGTCTAGTCCAGGGGTAGACAACCTTGGCTCTTTTATGACTCGTGGACTTCAACTCCCAGAGTTTAAGTCCACTAGTCATAAAAGAGCCAAGGTTGCCTACCCCTGGTCTAGTCTAACGAAGAGAAGAACGAGGGGTGACATGATAGCAGTGTTCCAATATCTTAAGGGCTGCCCCAAAGAAAAGGGAGTCAAGCTATTCCCAAAAGCACCTGAAGGCAGGACAAGAAGCAATGGATGGAAACTAACCAAAGAGAAGCAACCTAGAACTAAGGAGAAATTTCCTGACAGTTAGAACAACTGTTCCAACCTGCCTCCAGAAGCTGTGAATGCTCCAACACTGGAAGTTTTTAAGAAGAGACTGGACAGCCGTTTGTCTGAAATGGTACAGGGTTTCCTGCCTGAGCAGGGGGTTGGACTAGATGACCTCCAAGGTCCCTTCCAAGTTGTTTATTATTATTATTATTATTATTATTATTATTATTATTATTATTATTATTATTATTATTATTATTATTATTATTATTACATTTGAATTGGACTCTATACATTTTTGATTGCCTATTGATAAAGAGTTAACTCATTCTCTAGAATGAGTATAAGTTTGCATTTAATCTAACTTTTTTCTTTGTAATGAAGTTTTTTTTCCTTTCAACTATGCATATGGAAAGGATTACCCAGAATAAAATACCATGGTTGATTGGGTAGGGAGCCCATGATTGAAATCTTTCTAATTCAGAACTTAAATGTTGACTTACTGCTAAATCCTTATAGTAATCTTACAGCACTTTCCTTGATCTCTTTAACAACCCCAATGTTCACATCTATTGAATTTCTCTGGAGAAAGACCTTGTCCTGTTTCATCTTACTGATCATAAATGTATCAATTGATTGAAGCATTTATGATTGTCTAAAAGTTCTTGATGTTTTTATTGCCACTCTCCTAATACCCCTCAGATAGGGTATCTTCCTCATGATGACACACTTAGAACCGCATGATGAATAGCAGGGGGTTGCCGCTAAAACAGAATGTACATTCGGGTTTCTTTTCTCTGGACCCTATTTCCATATTCACATTTCAAAAGGACGTTTTAAGGAAGGAGCGAGAGCAGCTGTGGACAATGGAAACAGAAAAATGCAACGATGTGGCAAATCCATCAGGATTTTAGTAGAGTATAGGCAGTGAAAGCACCATGCCCGAATGTTCAAATAAAAACGTAAGAAAAGACAAGTCCTATGGGATCGAATAAAAGATTTATCTATTCTAGCATTCTTTTCTTGCAGAAGGTGTCATTATGTTCATGCAAGCCCACACAATGACAGGGAACTAATTCCTCCTTCTTTCTCATGATCACTCAACAACAAGCCAACTCTCATTTGTTACAAGAAACTCAGAGGTAGATTCTTGAGTGAATGGTCCATGCATGTTTTACCGTAGGACTTAATAAAACAGTTCAAGAGTGCAAAGATGCTTAGTGGAATCAGAAGAGATCACTGTCAATGCTGCAAACATTGACATGTTTTTGCACTAACAATATAAGAGACAGCCTTTTGTTTAAACTGCTCCGCTTTGAATCTTGAAGGGAGGGAATTTTCTAACGACTATTTTGAGAAGATTAGAAAAGCGAAACCTCATGTGTAAAACTAATTGGATAATGTGATTTATGACGTGTAGATAAGGGTGGGAATTGTGTGTGTGTTACGATGGGTTTGGGGGGAGGAGATTTCAGATTCTGGCATCCCTCCATGAGTGCTGATGTTTCGTTTCATTATTAAGACTTTTTAGATAAACAATGCTTGCATTTTGTTTGAACTGTCTCATTTATCGGAACCAGGACAATCACCCAACCCACCAGAAGACATATAAATGACCTCACAAAGAAGGCTTTGAACTACCACATCAGCAAAGGACAATCCTAAGGACTTTTTATCATTTATGGTGGACATGTGATAAAGCAAAGAAATATTGCAGAAGGATTCACATTTTGATTCAGAAAATCATTAAAGCAAGAAAAAGAAACATGAAACCAGAAAGTTTTCTTTTGGGTTTAATGGAAAAAGACTTGGGGGAAAAATTCAGAACTTTGATCCTGTATATATTGACGGCAGCAAGACTACTGTATGCATAAAAATGGAAGGACATTTTGATTCCAACTATGGACAAATGACTACAGAAGCTGATAGAATTGGCAGAGATGGCAAAATTGACTGTTTTCATTAAAGAAAAGAATACAGGTACCTTTGTTTCTACATGGAGACCATTCTGGACTTTGTGCTTGAGGTGGAAAAGAATGAAACTTTGATTTGGGGTTTCACTGATTAGATTGATTTGTTGTTACAGAAATGGCTAGTTTTTGCTATTGTGAAAAAGTAAAAAGTCGAGGCTCAACATTAATGCTCTATTCTACTGCAACAGGGGAAGTTGAAAGTCAATCTCTTTTTTTTCTTTTTCCTCCCATTCCCTCACTTTCTTCTCCCTTTTTCCTCCCCATCGTGTCCTACTATTTGCTTTGTATTTTGTATTTTACTTTACATCTTAATAAAATGTTTTTTTTTAAAAAAGCAATGTACAACCCTGAATAGGATTCACACTTCACACAGCATCTTTTGGGACTTTCTGTATAAATGAGGCACAGAATCCTCCCCTCAGAGTGACTGCGGGGCCCCACATCAAAGTGCACAGAACATTGTGACCGGTTGTAAGATGAGGGCATATACCAGTCCACTGCACTTCAATGATTAGATGGCCTAGATCAGTGATGGCAAAACTTTTAGAGACCGAGTGCCCAAACCGCAACCCAAAACCCACCTATTTATCACAAAGTGCCAGGGGCCCCATCAGCATTGTGGTGCCCTCAGGGTGGGTGGTGGGTGTGACCCACTGGGTGGGCATGGCTGCGGTGGTCACGGAAGACTAGGTGGGCATGGCCACCTTGATGTTGCTCATGGGAGGATGCCTGTGGGGGCTGGGCAAGATTGGGCAACATCTAGAGGGTCTCTGGTGGGTGGGGCAGAGGGCAGGAGGCTTGTCCTGCAGGGTGAAGCAAGGGATAGGGTGGGGGTGCCATTGCTGTGGGGCAAGGCAAGGCAAGGCAAGGTAAGGTAAGGCAAGGCCAATGCCTGACACCATTGGCCCACACACACAGAGGCCAGCAAGTGCATGGGGGCGTGATCTACCACCTTTACTCGAGCTTGCTACCCGGCTGCTTTGCCTTCGTTGTGCTGGGTGGGGCTGCTGCTCCGGATGCTGCCACCGGCCTAATGGACCTGTGCAAGCTGCTGGCGGCAACAGGCGTGCCCACAGAGAGGGGTCTGAGTGCCGTCTCTGGCACGCGTGCCATAGGTTAGCCACCACTGGCCTAGATACTGGTATCTGAATATAGATCTTTTTATTATTTATAATCTAGGTGACATGTTACTCTGTATTGCTAGTTTCATGTATGATATGCCATACACTAAGTAAATAAACTCCACTCATCATTTTGGACCCAAATCCTATTAAAATACAGCTTCTCTCCAGATTTTGTAAACCTTCCACAAGATTGAGGAAGATGTGCATTGTGACATCATGAGGCAAATTCTGTCCTTTCATACAGGTAGTCCTTGACTTACAACCATAATGGAACCTGCCTATCACACTTGTAAGACACAACAGTCGTAAAACAAGTCACTCAGGTGAACAATTTGATTTTACAAGCTTTTTTGCATTGCTGTTAAGCAAACACTGTGGTTATCAAGGGAGCAAATAGTTCTATATGGGCTGAATGAATTTGCCAAAAAACAGAAGTAAATGCTGCTGTTTGGCAAAAATGTCATTAACTATGATCACATCACTGTGGGATGCTGCAAACAGCCATAAATGTGGCCCGTAGCCAAGCACCCAACATGCAGTCATGTGACCGCAGGAGGTTGGAATTTCAGTAGAGTCAGTAAGTAGCCCTGGGGAGGCCTGTCATAACTTCAAATGGTCATCAAGCAATTAGTTGTAAGTCAAGGACTACTGCATTTGCACCACAATGCTGCACACCAGTACATAATGTCACTGGTCTCCTCTTGTTTCTCTCCATATGCTACCATTTCAGGTATTTGGACATCCAATATTTCTGTAGCTTTTTTAATCATCACAAATTTTAAACACTTTGCCTCTAAATATGAAGAGATAACATACATGTTGCTATCTACTGGGGACATAGAAAGCCAATGGGGTCTGTAGACCCAACAAAACTGAGGAATCCAGGAAAACCTTCTGCAAATTATCCCAAAGGTGCTTTTTTCAAAAGGCAGATTAACAGAATAACTGAGTTGGAAGGGAGCTTGGAGATCTTCTAGTCCAAACCCCCTCTCAGGCAGGAAACCCTACACCAGACATGTCAAACACAAGGCCTGGGGGCCAGATCCGGCCCGCAATGTGGTTTCATGCGACCCACGAAGCCATCCTGGAAACAGTGAGGGAACGGCCCACACTGCCTTGGCCTTGGCCCAGAGACCCTCCTTCTGCCAGAGACCCTCAGATCTGTCCTGCCCAGGCCCCCATAGGCACCCTTGATGCGAACGATGTAGAGCTGGCCATGCCCACCCAGTAGGCCATATGCACTTTAGACACGCCCACCCAGTAGGCCATGCCCACCCAGGCCACACCCACCCAGCCCCCTGAGGGCAACCGCAATGCTGACGCGGCCCTCAATGAAATTGAGTTTGACACCCCTGCCCTACACCATTTCAGACAAATGATTTTCCAATCTCTTCTTAAAAACCTCCAGTGTTGGAGCATTCACAACCTCTGGGAGCAACATGTTCCACTGATTAATTGTTCTAACTGTCAGGAAATTTCTTCTTAGTTCTAGGTTGCTTCTCTCCTTGATTAGTTTCTATCTATTGCTTCTTGTTCTGCCTTCAGGTGCTTTGGAGAATAGACTGACTTTCTCTTCTTTGTGGCAACCCCACAACATTACTGTTGTGTAGTGGGTTCTTTGGAAACAGGAGGTGAGACGAGAGGGTTCAAACAGGAACATTGCTTTATTGATGCAAACAGGAACAGAACTGAATCAGAGGCTTCTGCACAGTTGGCCACTAGGCAGTGGCCAATAGGTTTAAAGGAACCTATTCCCGCCCCAGAACCAACCAATGATCGTCCTGGAGACTGCATGTCTGGGCAGTCAGGGACCGTTGCACAGACATCCTAATTAAGCAATCTTAAGCAGCATTCAAAAGACACGTGAAAACAGTTCAAGTAAAAGGCCCAGTACATTACAATTACTGTCATGTAGTCCTTCTTTTCATTAAACTGGACTTGTTTTTCCTTGAAGATTTTTCCTTCCTTCAGTCCTGAACTGAAGAAGCTCCTTGGATGAGAAGCAAAACGTCTTCAAGGAAAAACAAGTCCAGTTGCCTTTTGAAAAAGCATCTTCGGAACAGCTATGGCCTGGATGAACTGAGAATTTCCATAGATATTTAACTTCTGTGAATTAGTTTTCCCTGGAAAGCAACTTGGTAAATAATCTTGGAGCATAAGAGAAATAGTGGTGGCTGAAATATTGATTTGCCATAGGAACTTTGGCCAGGTATGTACGTACTCCTTCAAATCCCAAACTGTTTCCCTAGCAACCCAAACTGTTATTAATGAAACAAAGAAATACACAGCAGAGTTTTCTCAGTTCTTGGACACCTGATTATATACATCATCTGCCAATGGGTAGGTTTTCAATGATACCCAAAGGGAAAAATTTCAAAGGGGCTGATGAATATACTATCAAAGACTATTGAGGGATTGGTCCGAACTGAGAACTTTAATACATCCACTCCTACTCCCTGCAGGCTAACTTCTGATTTTATTTGATTCTTTTAATGTATCAGGAGGCCCTTATGACCTTAGACACCAAAGGAAGCATAATATGTCTGCTGATTATCTCCTTTGTTCTTTTTCCTGTCCAGTGAAATGTATCAAGCAATATTCAAAGAAACTTTTACACGACCCTGATATTTCATTCATTTCCCCCCTTCTTTATTACACTCACATAGTCCTTGTATAATGGTAGTCGTACAGCACATTTAAGCAAATATGTTAGAGACCTAACAAATGTAGCTGTACAATTTCCTAACCTTAGCTAGTATTAATCTTGGTTGTATTATTCATGGCTTACCGTGAAGCCAGCTCATTTGATTAACGGTTGTTTTAAAAAAAAGCTAGAAAGTGGGTTAATTCAGTAGTCAAGACTGTGTGGTGTGAATACAATCTTACAGAAGTCTGCTGTGGTGGGCAAACAACAATCTGTGTTGTGACACAAAATGTATGATTTATATAGTTGTGTTTGGTGCAAGCAAGGCTGGGCTTTGTATCATTATGTCAAAACAATTTTTTTTTCAAATCCTTTTTTTTAACCAGATACCTGTGTAATTCATGAATATCTTTGGGGGGAGATCATCCATCCATTCATCCATCCATCCATCCATCCATCCATCCATCCATCCATCCATCCATTTTCCTCTCTCTCTCTTATGTTTTAAATGTTCTTCTAATGCAGAGGTCCCCAACCATTTGGGCACCAGGGACCAGTTACGTGGAGAGAGGTTTTTCTGCAGACCGGAGGGTGTGTGGTTTTGTGTGCTGATTGCATCCCACGGGGGTGAGGGCTTTGCTTGTTTGTGCGGCCCAGTTGCTGGCATGTTGCAGCCCGGTACTGGTCCACAGACCTAGGGGTTGGGGACCCCTGTTCTAATGCACTTTCTAGTTCTAGATAAGTAACTGACTGAGGAATTCTGGGAGTTGAAGTCCACAAGTCTTAAAGTTACTTGGTTTGACAAACACTGTGTTAAGAAAATCATGAGGCATGCAATACAGTGGAATAAACCAAGGACTGCTAAAAGTACCATTATACTGCGAGATTGGGCTTGTAATTTATTACAGCTAAAGCGTTTGTGGAAATGGAATCAGTTCCCAATGTTGGCGCTCTCAGTGCTAATGAGAGGGTGAAGCCACCTTGATCGTTTTCAGATGGCCTTGACTGCTGAGGATACCCCCCCTTTTTTTTTTTGCTTTGACCACAGATTTATATCCATTTCCTTTCCTGTCTGGTTCTTGCAGAAAGAAAAAGCTGAGGGGAGAGGGCTGGCCTTGAAAAAAAATAAAACCAAGCTGGGGTGAACAGCACAGATAACTATAGCAGAAGAGCTTTCAGGCCTAAACTATATAAACTTTTCTTCTTCTTTTTTTTTTGACATACAGAAACTCCCGCTCATTTGCTTATTGCAAACCCAGGATCCTCTCCCAGATTAAAAAGCTTTTCTCATTGAAATAAATATAGGTAGTCCTCGACTTACAGCAGTTCATTCAGCGGCAGTGGAAAACGTGATTTAGGACTGTTTTTCACATTTATGACCGTTGCAGCATCCCCGTGGTTATGTGATCAAAATTCAGATGCTTGGAAACTGACTCATACTTATTTATTTATTTATTTATTTATTTATTTATTTATTATTTATTTTATTATATTTATATACCGCCCTTTCCCGAAGGACTCAGTGCGGTTTACAGGGTGATTATGATGGTTGCAGTGTCCCACGGTCATGTGATCCTCTTTTGCAAGCAAAGTCAATGGGGAAACCAGACTCGCTTAACAACCGTGTTACTAACTTAATAACCGCAGCGACTCACTTAAGAAAGGTGGCTAGAATGGTCGCAAAACAGGGCAAAATTCACTTAACAAATGTCTCGCTTCGCAACAGAAATGTTGGGCTCCATTGTGGTCGTAGGTAAATAAATTCCAAAGCTATGAAAAGAAACTTAGGGAGGCTGACTCGCTCATCCGTCACACTTTTCTTTCATTTCATCAGCCCGTGTCTTTCAGTTCCCTTAAGTGAGTCTTAAAACCTTGCTACGTGTTTCGGAGGCTCTAATTAGGAGAAGAGATTGTGCTACACAAAGGGTTATTGTTAGCTTTGCTTAGCCGTATCTAAGCTTACTGGGGAGACCAATTATTCATCCGCTCTCCCTATCTACTTCTCTTGGGTTTGATACAGCCTCCAGAAAGTATCTCCAGACTGTCTGAAAGTATCTGTCCTTATCTGAAATGAAAAAAAATATGAAACAAAAAAACTTTCCCTTGGTTTGACTTAGTCTCCCCTCCCAGCATCACGCATACTACCAGGCCTATTAATAAATAGGCGAATCTATTCTGTAGAGTTCCTTGGTGCTCTCTGAGCTTGGCGGTTTTGTGCCTGGTGATGTTACCTAGTTGGGTCATGAAATGTCTGCAAGAAAAAACACCAAGCTCAGAGAGCACCAAGGGCAACACAGTTCAACCCCGAGGTACAAATATTCTCTTCTATCGCTATCCCAGTCTGTTGGTCGATGAGAGGAGATCATCAGGTAGCAATGAGGGTAGTGAATCAGCTCAGATATCTGAACAGGGTCTATGGCAACTCGCCACAGTCGATTTGCCACAGCCAACTCACCTTGTGCAACTCACCATCAGCAACCAACACTGGAAGTTTTTAAGAAGAGACTGGACAGCCATTTGTCTGAAATGGTATAGGGTTTCCTGCCCGAGCATCGGGTTGGACTAGATGACCTCCAAGGTCCCTTCCAACTTTTTTATTGTTGTTGTTGTTGTTATTGTTGTTGTTGTTGTTGTTGTTGTTGTTGTTGTTGTTATTATTATTATTATTATTATTATTATTATTATTATTATTATTATTATTATTATTATTATTATTATTATTATTATTATCCCGCAGTGGGACAAGAGTTACTCTAATATCAAAGAAATAGTGGAATGGAATCATTAAAGAAAGGATGCCAAAGAGGGACAAAAATGAAATGTAAATGACAAAAATTAAAATAATTTTGTCCCATTCTGATCCGAACAGGGAAAGAAGGACATGGACAATTGGAAAGGAGAACAAACAGTTGAGGTGTATGTTTGAAAGAAGAACACATGAATTGTTTAACTTTCTTGGCATCCCTGCAAAATATACAAAACAAAATTGCAAAACAATAGACTTAGGACCAAATGTACATGTATTTTTTTTCCAGGATCAGGAAGACTGGCTTTTCAACTGCAATATAGATAGTCCTCAACTTACAAGCACAACTGATCCCAAAATTCCCATTGCTAAGTGACGCAGTTGTTAAGCGAGTTTTGTCCCATTTTATGATCAAGAAGTCCTTGACCTATGACCATAACGGAGCCTGGAATTAAAGTCATGTCATGCTGGTCATTAAGCAGGTCATCACATGATTGACTTAATTTTGTGACCTTTTTTTTGCAGTGTTTGCTAAGTGAATGTTTCAGTCATTAAGGCAACCCATTGTCCACAATGGGTGTGGGTTTTTTTTGCAGGAAACCATAAATAAGTGACAGTTTCTGGCAAAATACACCCCCAAATCGGGGTTATGTGACTGTAGGACATTGCAAATGATTGTAAGTATGGGACAGTTAGCAAGCGTCTAACATGTGATCACGTGACTATGGGGGGGGGAAGCAGCCATGAGAGCTTCAAATCTGAGCCTTAAGTACCTTTTGGGAGGTCCATTGTAACTTTGACAGGTCGCTAAGCAACCGGTTGTAAGTCGAGGACTGCCATGACACCATGTGATCTCTTCCTTGGCCACACATATAACTACTGATTAAGCCATAAGAAAGAACAACAGCAAGGTGTCTGTAGGGAGGAACTGCTATAAAGTATTTTTAAAAATGAAGTTGGTAGCTGTAACTGCGTAGTTCCAGCCCACAACTTGACTTTCTCAATGCACCCCATCCTGATAACCTTGACAAACAATGTCAGTTAAAAGGTTTAGCAAATGCAACAGTTGCTTTCCCCAACTGAGAATGCTTGGTGCCCAAATTATCCCATAATATTGTATGGGTAGTCTTCCACTAACAACCACTCATTTAGTAACCGTTCAAAATTACAATGGCACTAAAAAGTGACTTATAACCCTTTTTTCACACTTGGGACCATTGATCAGAATTTAGATGCTTGGCAACAAGCTCATATTTATGACAATTGCACGGCCCCCAGATCACGTGATCCCCTTTTTTTCTGACAAGCAAAGTCAGATTCGCTTTACAACCGTGTTACTACCTTAACAACTGCAGTGATTCACTTAACAGCTGTAGCAAAAAAAGAGGTGAAATGGGGCAAAATTCACTTAACAACTGTCTTGCTTAGCGACATAAATTTTGGCCTCAATTGTGGTCATACGTCAAGGAGTTCCTGTATTGCAAATCAGCAGCCAATTCTTCCCTGGCTTTCCTGCAATTCAGTAGGAGTCACATTGAAGCCAATTTCTAGTTGCATTTGTTTTCCCATTTGTTTGAACATTTGCCTCATTCTGTTTCTGGGCTGTCTGATGTCCTGGCTGTGGAAAGTCAATTCTCATCTGTTGCAGGGCTAATCTGCATAACTAGATTGCCCGAGGCCATTAACACTTACTCTTAGGCAGGAATGCATGTTTCTCCATCTTAGCAACTTTAAGACAGGTGGACTTCAACTCCCAGAATTCCCCCAACCAACCATGGGAGTTGAAGTCCACCTGTCCTAAAGTTATTAAGGTTGAGAAACATTGCTCTGGGTGGTCCCTGCCCACCAGGAAAATAAACCTCCACCTGTCTTTTCTTGCTACACCTCCAAAATATTTTTTTCTAAATTAGGTAAAGGTAAAGGTTCCCCCGCACATGCGTGCTAGTCGCTTCCGACTCTAGGGGCCGGTGCTCATCTCCGTTTCAAAGCCGAAGAGCCAGCGCTTGTCCGAGGACGACTCCGTGGTCATGTGGCCGGCATGACAAGACGCCAAAGGCGCACGGAATGCTGTTACCTTCCCACCGTAGTGGGGACTATTTTTCTACTTGCATTTTTACGTGCTTTCGAACTGCTAGGTTGGTAGAAGCTGGGACGAGTAACAGGCGCTCACTCTGTTACGCGGCACTCGGGATTCGACCCGCCAAACTGCCGACCTTCTGATCGACAAGCTCAGCGTCCTAACCCACTGAGCCACCGCGTCCCTTTTTCTAAATTAGGCCAGCTTAAACAGTGCTGTATGGTTATTCTGCTTCACTTAACTGTAGCCTCCTCCCTTCACTCTAATAAGCTGCTGTGTATCTATCACTTTTTACAGGCTCCATGTCAGACACAAGAAAGTCCGGAACAGAGAAAAGCACTAAGAGTTTTTTCAGCTACCTATATGCATCTGGTCTACTAACGTTCAAGCCAAATTGGCATTAGATCAGGGTCAACAGAATTAACAAGGGGCTGGACTTGGGTCTCTTGTGGCTGTACAAGGATTCCAAACTGATGACACCTTTAACCCCTCCCTTGGGCTCAGCTGCTCATCTCCTACATCCACAAATAGATTTAGAGAAATCTTAGCTTTTTCTACAGGCTTACTAGTGGAGAGTGAAAGGCTCACCTTTTTTTTTTAACAAGTTTACTGATGAAAATGAAATAGTGGATACCCCTCCCGCCCTCCCTCCCTTTCATCCATCCATCCAACCAACCAACCAACCAAGGGAGAATTAGAACTCACTGTCTCCCAGTTTCTAGTCTGGCACCTTCGCTACTACACCAAACTGGGTGGCACTCCCTCTTCCCCTTAGCATTGAAAGAGACACTATTGCCTTCTCGTGCCTCCATCTGTCCTTAAAGGCACAAGAGCTGAGGTTTTCAAAAAGTTAGCAGCTGTTACTTCACTCATTTCTTTTCTGCAAAATGGGCAGGTGCAGAGAAGTAATACGGAAAGACAAGTGTCAAAAGACACTGTTCAAAAGCAACTGTTTATATTCACAGGAACTAGATGATATGGCTTATTTGGGATCTGCACTCATCCTTGACAGCTTTCCCCCACCCCATCCCACCCCACTCCCAAAATAAAGGCAGAATATATTTAGAAAATAATAATAATAATAATTTAATTTGTATACCACCCTTCTCCCAAAGGACTCAGGGCGGTGAACAGGGCAATAAATACTAAAATACAAAGATACAAAAATTAAGAAAAGATTAAACATAATGCCCTATGCAATACAACAATAAATTACAATACATTAAAAACAATAATAAAACCCAAACCCATCAGACCAGGCCGGCTTGTTCAAACAAATAGGTCTTTAGATCACGTCGGAAGGAGCGGAGGTCGGGAGCCATCCGGAGCTCAACCGGTAAACGGTTCCACAAATCCAGCGCACCCACAGAGAAGGCCCTCCCCCTGGGGGTCACCAGTTGACATTCTCTGACCGGTGGCATCCTGAGGAGGCCCTCTCTGTGGAAGCGCACTGGGCGGAGGGAAGTTGATGCCGGCCGCAGGTACTCCGGACCCATGCCATGTAGGGCTTTAAAGGTCATTACCAGCACCTTGAATCTCACCCGGAAGACAACTGGAAGCCAATGCAGCTCACGGAGCAAAGGTGTAACATGGGAATATTGGGGGACTCCCAACACGACTCTCGCGGCTGCATTCTGCACCAGTTGGAGCCTCCGAGTGGTCCTCAAGGGCAGCCCCATGTAGAGAGGTAATGAGGTAATGAGGTAGGATGTTATGCTATTGACACAGCCATTAAAATATTTAATCCTTAAAAATTAAGAATTGTTCACAGCTGCTCAACAATGAGATGGGTGGCATATACTGTAAACAAAAAAGAAATAATCTCTTCAAACCCAACTTGTGTTTTTTTTCTTGATGATTATACAAATTTAGGATTTTAACTTCTACTGGTTATAAAAAAAGTTCTACTGGAAATATCTTTATTCAATCAATCAATCAGAATAGAGCTGGAAGGGACCTTGGAGGTCTTCTAGTCCAACTCCCTGATCAAGCAGGAGACCCTATACCAGGGGTAGGCAACCTCGGCTCTTTTATGACTCATGGACTTCAACTCCCAGAATTCCTGAGCCAGCCAAGCTGGCTCAGGAATTCTGGGAGTTGAAGTCCATGAGTCATAAAAGAGCCGAGGTTGCCTACCCCTGCCCTATACCATTTCAGGCAAGTGGCTGTCCAGTGTCTTCTTAAAAACCTCCTGTGATGAAGCACCCACAATGTATGAAAGCAAGCTGTTCTACTGGTTAATTGTCCTCACTGTTAGGAAGTTTCTCCTTAATCCCAGGTTGCTTCTCTTCTTGATTAGCTCTCATCCATTGTTTCTTGTCCTGCCCTCTGGTGCTTTGGAAAATAAGTTGACCGTCTCCTCTTTGTGGCAGCCTCACAAATACTAAAGTACTGCTATCATGTCCCCACTAGTCCTTCTTTTGTCTAGACTAGCCAAACCCAAACCCTGCAACCGTTCTTTATATGTTTTACTCTCCAGGCCTTTAATCATCTTAGTTGCTCTGCTTTGCAGTTCACAAAGAGAATATCAAAGACTGGAGATATTATGTTTTCTGTTGCGCTGCAATCAGAGAGAAATAGTAATGAAACAATATTAGGACAACACCCACTGACTGAACCTGCTCCACTTTACATCGGGGAGGACTGTGTGGAGAGAGTTTCCTCCTTTAAATTTCTGGGAGTCTACCTCTGCGAAGATCTGACCTGGAAAGTTAATACAACCCAGGTGGCTAGAAAGGCCCAACAGAGGCTTCACTTTCTCAGGGTCTTGCGGAAGAACAGGGTAGAACAACAGCTAATGACCCTCTTTTACCGGTCTACTATAGAGAGCGTCCTCTCGTATGGTATTTTGGTTTGGTATGCTGGTCTGACAGCCGCGGACAGGAAAGTATTACAGAGGGTAGTGAGCACAGCACAAGACATTGTGGGCTGTTCCCTGACACCACTGGATGACCTCACCAGGGCTCGCTGCCTTGGAAGAGTGAGGAAAATTCTCAGGGACGACTCACATCCTGGTCGGTATCTCTTTACTCTCCTACCATCGGGTAGGAGATATAGGAGTATAGCCAGCCGCACCAACAGGCTGAAAAACAGCTTTTATCCGTGGGCTGTTAGGCTTTTGAACGGGAAATAATTTTTTATAAACTTTATGCAGAATTGACTTGCGAGGCCGGTGTGTGGTGCAATTAGTTCACATGGTGTAATAAGATGGAGGTTTGTTGTCACTGTGAGTTGGGGGGTGGGGGCATGAACGGAGGCTCAGCTAATCTCAATGTATACATGGTTGTACTTTGACAATAAAGGTTCATTCATTCATAATAATCAGTAGACACGTTCCTATGGGTGTTAAAGTAGCCCAAGAAAGCTGAGTGTCAGGAGCGGGGGGGGGGGGGAATCATCCCCTTTCACTGGGAGGGGAAAGCAAGTAGAGTCCCTCAGAAAAGAATAATAAATTGCATGTTGACAGAAAAGAGAACCAGTGCAGGACACTCCGGGGTTCCTATGAGAAAATTTGGAGAAGGCCGTGCTTTGCAGCATTTACTGTGTTTTATTGCATGCCAAAAGAAGTTGACACAGAGGCAGTTTTCCCCCCCCTCATGCCATCACCCTGCTGAACACCCAATTCCCACAAGTACTGTCTTACGTTTGTTTACAGGAAGTCCTCGGCTTACGGCTACACTGGAGTCCCAAAATTTTTGTTGTTCTGGTGAGACATTGGGTTAAGTGAGTTTTGCTCCATTTTACGATTGTTCTTGTCACGGTGGTTAAGTGAATCACTGCAGTTGTTAAGTTAGTAACATAGTTGTTAAGTGAATCTGGTTTCCCCCTTGACTTTGCTTGTCAGAAGGTTGCAAAAGGGGATCACATGACTCCGGGACATTGGAACTGTCATAAATATGAGTCAGTTGCCAAGCGTCTAAATTTTGATCATGTGACCATGGGGATGCTGCAATGGTTGTAAATGTAAATGTAAATAAGTCTCTTTTTTCATTGCTGCTGTAACTTTGAATAATCACTAAACGAACTGTTGTAAGTCAAGGACTGGTTGTATATTTACCCATGTGGTACATCTGTATTGTTATCCTTCTAATCTTCTCTACAACCTCCTGTTATTGGTATCATTATTGTGATTATTATTACTCTGCTGTTTTGCATGTACATTGAGAGCTTTAGCACCAGAGACAAATTCCTTGTGTTTTGATCACACGTGATCAAATAAAGCAATGTATTACATACAGCTTTTAGATCCTGGAGGAAAGACAGAATCCCAATGAAACCAACAAATAAAACACCTGGACCTGTAAAGATCTTTAGGATGCTATCTGCCTCTTGTGGTCCAGGGTTAGGGAAACTGAAGGTTTCTCTCAAGAAAGTATAATTGCTTCTACAATCTGGCACCTTACAGATGAGTTGGGGCTATAACTCCCAGATTTCCCAACCAGAGCAGTCTGTAACCCTTATTCAGGATACTAAATTAGTGAAGGTTGGTTTATGGAGGAGAAGGGAACTTGCAGGCTGGTCACAACTAGTTTTTGATGACATGGTTGTAGCCTTCATCTTCTTCTTCATCATCATCATCATCATCATCATATTATTATTATTATTATTATTATTATTATTATTATTATTATTATTATTATTATTATTATTATTATGCACACCGTAGACATCATTATTACTTTATGTACATTATTGAATTACTTTCTGGGAGTCTGAATGCTTAAATACTTTCCATTCTGCACATATAAATATGTTTATTTATTTATTTATTTATTTTAATTCCATTTATGTTGACTTCCTTCCTTCCTTCCTTCCTTCCTTCCTTCTTTCCTTCCTATGGAACTTCTCCCAAATTCTTGCTCTGTGGCTGTTTCCCTATAAGAGAGAGAGGATTTTGATGGGTTTTTCCCCAAACATGTAAGAGATAGCATTACACATCCTATTTTAAAGGCTCGTCATGATGTTGCTGTACTTAAGCAGGAGAGGAAAATCATAAATATTAAAGACTGCTGATGTGGCCAACACTACTATAAAATATGGAAAAGCTGTTCTTCCCGGGATGACTTAAAGAGTTAGCAGCAAACTTTCAGGGCAACAGATTTGCTCAGATTTTATTACTCCAGCTGAGATCATTCTCAGGGTGTCCTTCTCCTGCCAAACTTCTTATCATGGAAAACATCAGCTGCTTTATCTCCTATGTTACAAGCGTGTATCTGGGGCCTGGCTGAAAGGGGCCATCTGCACCGAGGAAGGCCACATTACCGAGCAGATGTGCATCTGATGGGTAATGGAGCCCCCAGCTTTAACTAATAATAGATCAAAGGAAAGAAAGGGAAAAAGCAACATTCAGGCTGTGGGTTTCATGCATTCACTATACAAAGAACCAACTAATCTATATCTAGGGACTGGTTCACTTGGAAAGTATACAGACAAAATTAGAAAAAGACAGCAATTGCATTTATGGCTCGGAAATCTCTTGCGTCTGTATGACTATAAAACCCTAGTAGTTGTTTAGTACATAATCTTTGCCTCATGCAGCAAGCTCTCTGATTTTCTTCTCCTTTTTTAGGGATAATAAGGCTGTCTCACCAAAATGTTTTCAGATGATGCCTTCTTGATGGGTGCAGAAATCTATCACCTTAGTTGTTTTACACACATATCCTCTAGATATGCCCAAAGTAAACCCGCCCCCCTTTTTTCCCCTCAGACTTCCAAGATAACTTTTCTGGATCACATCTGAAAAAATAGGTTATAAGGGTGAACAATAGTGCGGAGATGCCTTTTCAGGAGTCTGTTGTAACTTTGAATGGTTACTAAGTGATCAGTCATAAGTCTCTCTCTCTCTCTCTCTCTCTCTCTCTCTCTCTCTCTCTCTCTCTCTCTCTCTCTCTCTCTCTCTCTCTCTCTCTCTGTGTGTGTGTGTGTGTGTGTATGTGTGTGTGTGTATGTATATGTATAAACACACATATATATATACACATGTATATATAGAGAGAGAAAAAGAGAGAGAGATTATATCTATATCCATATCCATCTATCTATCCATTTGAGGGCAGGATAAGAAGCAATGGATGGAAACTAATCAAGGAGAGAAGCAACCTAGAAGTAAGAAGAAATTTCCAGACAGTTAGAACAACTAATCAGTGGAACAACCTGCCTCCAGAAGTTGTGAATGCTCCCACACTGGAAGTTTTAAAGAAGAGGTTGGACAATCATTTGTCTGAAATGGTATAGGGTTTCCTTCCTAAGCAGGTCGTTGAATTAGAAGACCTCCAAGGTCCCAGTTTCATTATAAAGTATAAAAGAGGCTGAGGTCATATCGCTCTAGTGCAATGTTTGTATCATCTTTCTTCTGTTGTTCTGCCCTGCAGATTCCCATGGTCCTGGCTGCCATTTGTATTAGATGAGTCCATAACAGGGCAGGTTGTCCAGTGTTTTATGGAGGTCCTCAGTACTGGAACTGCCTTGGAAATGACACATCCTGGGGATGTTTTTGCTTTCTCTTTGTACATGAGATTTCTGTTTCAAATCCATCATGGAACTTGAAAGGTTGCACACTCTTTTGTGAAACTTGGATTGGTCCTAATAAAACTATTGACTCAGGATTTTTTTTTCTTCAGGAACCAAGATGTTTATCCTTGCTTGTTAATCTCCAGCTGGCAGCTCTAAGCACTCTGAGCAATGTAATTCTGCTTGTTCTGTCCTTCAGTGTTCCTGGAGGGGTTTCTTTAGACTTTGCAACATGTCTTCTTGAAGCTACTTCACATCTATGAGTCAAACATTCAAACATCTTACAGTATGTTCCACCTTGGTTGTAAACATAATGGTCTTCCTTGCTCCCAAATTGCTGCCACATCCCTTCCCTGCTCTTTGCAACCTTTTACTCTCCTGGCTCAGGGGAGATGGCCAAGTGCTAGTTTTAATTTATTTTAATTTATTTATTTTTAACGTGCGTCACCTTTCTTCAGCAAACCCATCGGCTTGCACTTGTGCTGTTTCATTGATTTTGTTTTCCTGGATTATTAAAAGGGGTGGGGGCTTTTCTTAGTGAGCATTCATAAAAGCATTACATTTCTTCCTAATCTTGGTCAGGCAGTTATTTCTCAAAGAAATCATTTGATTAATCTATTTGAAAGGTTAGTGCCCATATCTCTTCATCATGTTATTGTCACATTTTTGAATCAAGAGGAGAATCCTCTCTTCTTGAAAAAGAAAAGAAAAGAAAAAGAAATGCTATAAGCTAACTGACAATAGCTATAATTATACTTAAGAGGCATATAATTATGCCATTCCAATGAGTCAACATGTAGTCCTCTCTCCTAACCTAATGAAATTAACCTTATAGAATTGGCAATTAGGAGCGGTTATTTTGTCTTGAAAAGGAGGGTCAATGCAGTACTATGGGTTTCAAACTTTTCATTGGCTATTCAGACTTTAAATATTTTCCCCAAAGTTGGTGTTCATCAAAATTGTAAACATGGACCACATGAAATTCTCTATCCTGATATTTCACAGAGATTGGCTTTCCATTTTCTTGACTTTATTTGGTCTGTAGAACGTTCAAGGTGAAGACACAGTAGGGAAATTTGAGACTTACAGGGCTGAACAGATTTTAAGGCCTAACACGTGTATTTTGGATCTTAAACAAAAAAGAACCCCAACCTTAAAATGCCAAAGATAGCTCTGCCCAAATTCAAAAGTTTTGCTAATCAGTTTTGATGGTACAAAGTGGGTGCAAGAGCACAAATTGGAGCTGAGGGTACATGCAAGCTGCCATAGTTTGCCTGTCCCTTTACTACTTGGAAAGAGAGTGAGTAGATAAGAGGTAGATTCTAAAATTTCCAGATGTTGTGGTTCTCTCTAGGGCTGAAGAGTGGGCAGGAGTTTCATGCTCACTGCACCATTTTCTTCTTCTTTGTAGAACTTACACATAAGGAGGGTGCCTGAGGAAGGCTTTTGAGGAAAAGAAAATGGGGGAAAGAAGACCATTTGATCAAATTCTCCAGCCAAAGGAGACATCCTAGCCTTAGACAGAAGGAGACAACCATCTTAAATATCAGATGCTAGGTTAGCAAAAGAAAAGAGTTATAGCGTGATGTATGCTCTTCCCTTAAATCTTCTAAACTAACTTGCTGACTTCAGATGCACATCAGTGGAATCCAATAAAAATTCAATTGATACTGCTGAGTTGGCTTTTGTGTGCAGATGAGAAGGGTGACTTCTTGGCCTTTGCCATAGGTGGCCAAACTTCTGGAGCTGGCTGATTACTAAGGATGGGCTGTCTTAGCTTCATCCTGTTTTTCTGGTTCCTGGTTCTTGATTCTTGCCCCTCTAAGGAATAGCACGGGGTTTTTTCTCTCAGACCTCACCTTATGTAAGGACCTACCTCAGCTAAGCCACCCAAGAGAGCAGAACTCTTGAAACAGGCATTGTGTCAAGAGGAACTTTTATTAGGGGCTAGTGACAGCAGGGAATCAAGGCAAGGTCTGAGAGAAAAACCTGTGAAGCAGTATATTAAAAGCAACAGTCAATGCTCCTCCCCCCCCCCACAGTGTCCCAGTGTCCATTTGAATCCCAGCCAATCCACAAGTAGCATAGCATTTTGTAACTGGTTATTTCGGCGGGCTCCTCAAGGTTTTTCTTGCTTTCGATTTCTTCTGGCTCTACGCCCAAACCGTCTCTCAGATAAGCATCATAGCAGACAGTGCAAAGCAATCCCAAAAGCTCCCCCCTCCCAACAGAATGGCAGGTCACAAAGAAAGGCTACAGAAGTAGAAAATAGGCATAGGGTTAAAATACATTACTTTGGGGACCTGACAGTTACAGTATACTTGCAGATTAGGGCATTTGAGAGAGAGAGACAGTCAGGTCAACAAAAATATGATGAGCATGGCTAGCCTTGTGAAAATAAGGATCAGGGATGACATCATCAATAATAATAATAATAATAATAATAATAATAATAATAATAATAATAATAATAATAATAATAATAATAATAATAATAATAATAATAATAATAAATAAATAAGTTGGAAGGGACTTTGGAGGTCATCTAGTCCAACCCCCTGCTCAGGCAGGAAACCCTATACCATTTCAGGCAAATGGCTGTCCAGTCTCCTCTTAAAAACTTCCAGTGTTGGAGCATTCACAACTTCTGGAGGCAGGTTGTTCCACTGGTTAATTCTTCTAACTGTCAGGAAATTTCTCCTTAGTTCTAGGTTGCTTCTCTCCTTGATTAGTTTCCATCCATTGCTTCTTGTCCTGCTTTCAGGTGCTTTGGAGAATAGCTTGACTCCGTCTTCTTTGTGGCAGCCCCTGAGATATTGGAACACTGCTATCATGTCACCCCTCACCCTTCTCTTCGTTAAACTACACATACCCAATTCCAGCAACCGTTCCCTATATGATAGCATGTTCCAATATTTGAAGGACTGCCACAAAGGAGAGGGGGTCAACCTATTTTCCAAAGCACCTGAGGGCAAGACAAGAAACAATAGATAGAAACTAATCAAGGAGAGAAGCAACCTAGAACTAAGGAAAGATTTCCTGACAGTGAAAACAATCTACCAGTGGAACAGCTTGCCACCAGAAGGTGTGGATGCTCCAGTAGTGGAGGTTTTAAAGAAGAGACTGGACAGCCATTTGTCTGAAATGGTATAGCTCAGGGGTGTCAAACTGCTGGCCTGCGGGCCGGACATGTCATCCGGAAGCCACACCCATCCCATTGCCAGTAATGGCAAAACTGTCCCGATACGTTGCGCGATGTCACGTGACGTTGCGAGTTTGACATGTCTGGTATAGGGTCTCCTGCTTGAGCAGGGGGTTGGACTAGAAGACCTCCAAGGTCTAATATTCTATGTTCTGAAATGTTAGGGAGCATGTACAGAAAGCTCTATAAACCAGCCTCCTTTTGCTTCTGTGGAGCTAACATTTCCAAACTATTTCCTCGTTCACCCAGAATGATTTCAAAATGAATCAGAAAGCAGCACAAGCATCATCTGTGGGTTATGTTATATTTTAAAACATTCCTGCTTCTTTTAATTTGAAGCTGCTGAGATGATTTCTTAGCATGAATGGGTGGGGCCAGAGACAAGTCTTGATATCATTTCTGTGACATGTAGTGGTTGCAGCTTAGGAATGGGTAGCCTTGTCTCTTCATTCCAACAATAGGCCAGAACAGCCAGGACATTGGGGGTGATCTTTCTGCTGGAATGTTCTCAGCAGTTGCAGATGGCTACCAAGGGACAAGATCTCCTCCCTGGTAATTCCCAAAAAGCGCATTTGTAAATAACACTGTGGGTTGTGTCCTGCTTCTGTCAGCTAACTTGTCTTGATTAACAAGATTGATTAGTCTTCTTCAAGCCTCTTCTTAGTTGGGAAAGCAACCTTTAAAAGAAGACCTGCCGGGTTTATCTCAGGTCAGCAGTAGTAGAAGTCAATCTAGTGTCTGGAGTCATCTATGTATCTTGAAAGGTCTCTCATGAGTTCCACTTATATCTGCCCCACCTGGCATAATATGGTTTAATTTTTTTAAAATAAAAAAAATATAGGAAGCTGCATGCTGGACAACAAAGCATATCTCTTTAGAGTATTTATTATTATTTATCAAGATCCCTCTGAACTTCAGAAACAAATTTAAGAGGAAGGAAGGAGAGGGAGGGAGGGAGGGAGGGAGGAAGGAAGGAAGGAAGGAAGGAAGGAAGGAAGGAAGGAAGGAAGGAAGGAAGATGAATATTTGGATTTCAGTTCCCAAAATTCCACAGCCAGCACTCCAGCCAAAAGGGGAAAAAGGAGTTAAAATTTAGGTAGGGATTTCTTAAACCAGTTTCAGTTCCAGCTGGCTAATGCATTGAAAACAAGAAGTGGAAGGCTACAGTGTGCAAAAGCCCTAATGCAGTGTTTCTCAACAATATCAACTTTAAGAAAAGTGGAGATCAATTCCCAGAATTCCCCAGCCAACATTTCTGGAGTTGAAGTCCACACATCTTAAAGTTGCTAAGGTTGAGAAACAGTGGTCTAGAGTAAAATGTATGACTAGTCGACTTATTTCCACCATGTACTGTGTGTATTTTATCTAAAAAGCAGAGACATCACCCTTCCAACAAAAGTGCGTATAGTCAAGGCTATGGTCTTCCCAGTTGCAATGTATGGCAGTGAAAGCTGGACCATAAGAAAGGCTGAGCGCCAAAGAATTGAGGCCTTTGAACTATGGTGCTGGAGAAGACTCCTGCGAGTCCCTTGGACTGCAAGGCGATCAAACCGGTCAGTCCTAGAGGAGATCAACCCTGACTGCTCTTTAGAAGGCCAGATCCTGAAGTTGAAACTCAAATACTTTGGCCACCTAATGAGAAGGAAGGACTCACTGGAGAAGAGCCTAATGCTGGGAAAGATTGAGGGCAATAGAAGAAGGGGACGACAGAGAATGAGGTGGCTGGATGGAGTCACTGAAGCAGTAGGCATGAGCCTAAATGGACTCCAGAAGATGGTAGAGGACAGGAAGGCCTGGAGGAACGTTGTCCATAGGGTCGCGATGGGTCAGACACGACTTCGCAGCAAAAACAACAACAAATGTATTTTATAATTTCTGTTGCTTCCAACATATTTTGCAATTTTAATTTTATTATTTTGATTTTTATTCTGATTGTTGGAACAAGCAAGGTATCAATGAACGATCAAACTGTCCACTGGAAAATGTCTTTTTAACTCCTCAATTTATCACTTGGAAGGCTTCCACTTTGCCCTTTGCTACTTATATTTATCTTTTTCACTGTTTTCATGTCTTCTCCTGAAATTTCATTCTGTCTTTTTGTCTTTGATGTTTTTAATTTGTTCTTCTTTATTAGCTGGAGGGGTTCCTTTTTTCCCTCTTTCTTGAAGCCTGTTTTTTTAATGGATATTTGAGTCATTACATGAGTTATAGTTTCATTTAGAGACAATGCAGATCTATCACACTAAGAAAACACACCCCTGCAGATAAGTGATAGAAAACAAAAAAAAATGTCTCTTTGTGTGTGTTGCTATAGACACTATAAATGTGTTGAGGTTTTTCTAATATAAAACACATGACTGGCTAAAGCCTTCATTTATTCTTGTGTTTTACTTCTAGAATACTACCAGTGATGTTCTAGGTCTCTATTACACAATGTGCACCAACTCTGTATTGATTCTGAGATACATACATTGTACTACCTGTGGCAAAGTTTATCCATTGCACTGCACAAACAATAGCAGTAGCATTTAGACTTATATAACATCCCATAAGGCTTTCTGGGTGGTTTGCAACATCAGCATATGGCCCCCAACAATCTGGGTCCTCATTTTACTGACCTTGGAAGGATGGAAGGCTGAGTCAACCTTGAGCCGCTCAGGATTGAACTCCTGGCTATGGGTAGAGTTTGCTGCAATACTGCACTTTACCCACTGCACCACCACGGCTCTAAACAAAATCCTTTGTACTTAAGAATGAGGAGGGCAGGTTTTGTTTTTTTTAACAAAAAAGGGGTAGAAAATTGATTGATAAACATTTCTTAGGCATTGTTTTGAAAAATGAACAATGCACAGACCCAAATACTGAATGTTATATTACTGGCTGCGGTTTATCCTATAGCTTGTCCATCACATACAAGCAACAGTAAGCCCGTTTTATTTATCTTTAAAATGTAACTCTCCTTAAGCCATAGAAATAATATATTCTTAATTACCGTATTTTCCGGCGTATAAGACGACTGGGCGTATAAGACGACTGGGTGTATAAGACGACCCCCAACTTTTGAGATGATTTTCATGGGTTAAAGTCTTATACGCCGGAAAATATAGGTAAGTAGGAAGTCAGGGCTGCTTCTCAATTAGGTGAAGGTTTATCAAGAGCTTTTGGCCTCGAGATCAGTTTTGCTCTGCCTTGCCTAAACCTTGTCTCCTCTAGCCTTGGCGCCCCCTTCTACTTCAGCCACATGCACTGGCTGTTTCAGTCAGGAGCGACGAGCATTGTGGCCCAACACTTCGGGAAGGCACCAGGTCTGAAAGAAGGCGGTTCTTTCCATAGGTTAGTTAATGAACAGGGCAGCGGAGGAGGGGGGGAAGAAACGGGCTCAGCCCTGCACCTCAAGTTTAAGATTCACACACACACCCTCCCCAAGGCCACCTTCTACTTCAGGGCGGAGGGGCGACCCCGGGCTGCTGAAGCCGCAGAGCCAGCTTTCCGCTGCGGTCTGCCTGTCGCAATTCCCGAGCTGCGCCTTCCCGGGTGGGTGTTGCTGTAGGTTTGCCGTGGCACCACACCCTGAAATCAAACTCCCAGGGTCAAGTGAAGCTTAGCTCTGCACGAACATGCAGAGCATGCTCCCTTGTGGAGCGCCTCGTGGAGCGCCAGCAGCTCGGCACACGCTTAACTCCCGCTCCCAGAAAAAAAAGGGCTGCTGCCGTAGGACGCCAGTAAGCTGGAGCCTCAGCCTCAGTTGGGCTGGTCGGTTTATTTATGAGGAGGCCGTCTTTCACCATTCTCGAGCGCTGGATTTGTCTGTTTCCACTAACGTCTCTGCTCCCGAGGATTTACTATTTTCCGGCGTATAAGGCGACCCCCGACATTTGAGAAGATTTTCATGCGTTAAAAAGTTGTCTTATACGCCGGAAAATACGGTATATAAAACATCACCAAATTTTATTTGGTGAATTAACCAAATCCAAATACTCTGAATAAAAACACACACTACAATTTCCTCCTGGAACTGGGATGCATCAATAACATATTTCTAAGTCCTCCCCCCCCCAAATTAAATCTTTACTAAGCTAGAAAAGTACCATGGATCTCCTCTAGAAACAACTAGGTGACCAACCTTAAGATTGTTTCTTTCCTTAAGGATCTTTCCAACAACCATACATTTGAATTTCAGTTGAATTTCAGTTGGAATATACAAAAATCATAAAGGGTATATATACTTCTTTCTGCTCCTATGCAAGGATTCCAGCAACCCCGGGAACAGTCTTGAAGGACTGTTGGTGGAAAAACAGGAAAAAATAGGGAAGCACAAAAGGCACTTTTCACCCATTTTCTTGAGCTTCCCCAACGCTAAACTATTTTTATTTATTTATTTGTCACATTTATTGCTGCCCATCTCACTATCAAATTACTCTGGGCAGCGTGATAAAAATAACAATATAAAGCATTAAAGATTAACATTAACATTAACTAAGATAGGAACCAGTACACAACGGGGGTGGGTGGAGGTTAGGGTTTTCTTTTTAAACCACCAACCAGTGGTGGGATTCAAATATGTGAACAACTGGTTCTCTGTGTGGATGCCACTTCCGGAAGTCCATTCTAGGCCTGGGCAACAAAAAAATTAGCTCCCGGTTCTGCCGAAGTAGTGTGGAACTGGCTGAATCCCACCACTGCCACTAACCACCTCCGGTATGGAACACCCCCATTGGGACACCAAGCCAATTGGCACAGCTAGGTTTTAAGGCCATTTTGGAAGGCCAGAGTGCAAGGCAGATGTCACTTTGAGGAGATGTTCCAGAGGGCGGGAGCCATGGAAGGAAAGTTTCTTCTCCAGGATCCTCCTCAGTAAAATTCCTTAACCAATGGAGTACACAGCATCCCCCTTTCTGCTGATGTGAATGGGGTGGGCCAATCCCATTCAGGTGAGACAGTTTCTCAGGTAACCTGGACTCATGCCATGTAGGCGATAATCAACACTTTGATTGGACCTGGATGCAAATCAGCAACCTCCTAGAACATAGAATTTTAAAACATAGAATAATAGAGTAGGAAGGGACCTTGGAGATCTTGTAGTCCAGTCCCCACTCAGGCAGGAGACTGTATACCATTTCAGACAAATGGTGACCCAGTCTTCTTTTGAAAGCCTCCATTGATGGAGCACCCACAACTTCTCAAGGCAAGCTATTCCATTAGTTGATTTCTCTCACAGTCAGGCAGTTTCTCCTTAGTTCTAAGTTGCTTCTCTCCTTGGTTAGTTTCCATCCATGGTTATATGAGTCACCCTAGGCGCCCAGATTCCAGAATCTGTCCCAAATATGGATGCATCTTAGCAGCAGAATCCCAATGATCATTTTTAACATTCAGGAAAAAATAAATAAATTATTTCACACTTAGTGAGTATTAACAACACTGGTATATCTCCTTAATTTGATTTGAATCCAATTAGATTTCACTTAAATCAGTGTTTGTTTGTCTCCTAGCCACTTCACCCACTTTTTTGACTGTCTCATTGAGAAATTATAATTACAGTCCCCAAAGTGGGTGAAGTGGCTAGGAGAGAAACAAACACTGATTTAAGTGAAATCTAATGTGTGGTCCTTGCCTAAAAAAAATGATTTTGCAATGCTGTATCGTAATTGGTTTACTCTCTAACCTACATTCAACTACCTGAATTCAGATCATGCACATATAAATACACTCATGTATTATAAATAATATTTCACTTTAAATTTGGTTCAGTCTTATCTGTGAACAGGCAGTTTGGACATATTTTCATTCACATCCTTGGAAAACATAACCAAGTTTTCAAAATAAAAATTGCTTATCATAGTTTCAGACTTATGTCTGAAAGCAAACAGGATTTATTAATTGTACAGTCTGTACAAAGTTCTATTGCACAGTAAGTTAGAGGAACAAATAAAGTTATTGTTGTAGATTATTTATGTCTATGGAGACTAAGCTTTCCTAACTCGCCCTGGAAAAGAACATTATAGGAAGGAGGATCTGTGATTAAAGGGAAGGTGAAATCCCAACTTGGCTGGGAAAGAGATTTCTAAAATCTCATCTTTCTTTTCTCCAAAAATAAAATATTCTACATTCTCTGACATCCATGATCCACAAAGCCTAGAGCCACCTACTCTGAATATCTACAATTATCGAAAGTCCATGTGAAATAATGTTGGATCCTGGGATTGTATCCATTTGGAATCAGTAGGTCTAACTTTAATTCAAGAACCCATATAATATCATTTAGAACTTTTCATCCTGGCTGATTGAGACCCAAGCAAGAGCATATGCCAGTTAAATTAGTTTTCCTCCCATGCTTCACCTCATTTAGAGAGCTTTCCTTCTCCAGAAATGTTAGAACTACTCTCAAGTATGAGAAACCAATGATATTTCAATGGTGGTTTGTACATCTTCTTTACCTCATTGGACAAGGGATCTGTTTAAATTTATACTTCACCACACTCAAGAAATTCCTTGGAGTTGTCAGGAAGTCCTGGAATTTAATCATGTATTGCCTCAGAATATCCCTGCAAGATGGTTGCCTAGGTTGATTTTAGAAGTGCCACAAAGAAGAGGAAGTCAAGCTCTTCTCCAAAGCACCCGAAGGCAGGACAAGAAGCAACGGATGGAAACAGATCAATGAGAGAAGCAACCTAGAACTAAGGAGAAATTTCCTGACAGCGAGAACAATTAATCAGTGGAATGACTTGCCTTCAGAGGTTGTGAATGCTCCAACACTGGAGATTTTTAAGAAGAGATTGGACAAACATTTGTCTGAAATGGTATAGGGTTTCCTGCCAGATCAGAGGGTTGGGCTAGAAGACCTCCAAGGTCCCTTCCAACTCTGTTATTCTGTAGAAGCTAAACAGAGTTGGCCCTGGTTAATACTTGGATGGAAAACTAAGAATTACATACTGTTGGCTAGACGTATTTTACCTTTTAAATAGTGACCTTTTCTTGGGCTCTGAGAATATGGCAATAGAAACAGCTGCTTTCTCTATAATATAATTTATCTCTACAGGCTGGGGTGGACAGCAAGAGGTTGTATTAAAATCAAAATCAATAAATGTGATACTTAAAACAGACCTATCTTTATTATACTTTCTCCAAAACTTTGAGAATTAGTCCTAAGGTCCTTTCCTCACTTGCATCCAACAGCGAGGTACGCTTGCCCTGGTAACTCCCTTTTTCTGCCATGTCTCTGTGATGTTGCTTTCATCTTACCTTTGGTCATGAACGAGACTGTAATGGACTGTTCCTCCTTGAGCAACAGGAGGAAGAGCTGCAGCAGAGTTAATGGTCAGGTAAGTGAAACCTGAGTGCAAAGCATGAATGTAATTTGAGAAAGCATCTCAGGCGGCACCCTCCCTAGTTCTCCTTAGGATAAAGATGGGCAGGAAGGAGAAAGACATATTCGGAATTGTAATATTTTGTTACTGTAATCCTCTAATAAAAGTGGTTTTCGTAGTCATAGTTTTGGTGTTCAGTTATGGTCTACCTTGAAGGACTGACAGAAATGGGCTTAAGTTATCCTTAACTATACTGGTGCTAAAGTAATATTTTTTCCTTGTAGTTAGATGCCAGCTAAGGGCAGAACGTTTGTTGTGATTCAGTGTCAGGCTGTGCTCCCAGCAGCTGAGTCTGATGAATCTGAGGAGAAGGAGGAGGGGTTTGGAGAGCCTTTGGTGTCAGAGGAAGGCTCTGATGCACTGCAGGACTCTCAGCCTGGCTCCTCCAGTCATGTTTTTATTTATTTATTTTATGTTCCTCATGAGGCTCAGCTGTGTGAGTACAAGGTGTCAGACTCAGAAGAGACACAGCTGAATCTGTTCAGAGACGCTAGAAGCAGAAGGCAATCCAGCAGAGCAGAGCAGAGAAAATCAACGAGGCAACTCAGCGAGAGGAAGAGAAGGCAGTGAGAAGCCACGCCTTGGGACTGATAATAAAAGGGGAAGGTATGGGCGGAGCTGGTTGCTGAAGGCAAACGTTTGGAGACATTCTAAGAGAATCCTGGTCTGTTCTTGCTACTTCTGTTTAGCTCTTGTTTGTTGGCTCTTGTTTGATATTTTGATTCATTTATTGAAGGAAATATTCTGTTGCTTTTTTGTTTGAACTGTAAATAAATTTGGGTTGGGTTTTTCCAGCCTATTGACTGTAAAAAGGAAAAAGGGGTTGTCCCTGATACACAAACAGGGCTGGTTGTAGGCTGGAACAGAACAACGTTGAGGTGCTTGGCTTTGTCTATTGTCTTTTCATGGGTGTCCCGTGTCCCTTCAGCAGTGGGGATTGCAGTGACTGGGAACAATGGTCTCAGACAGAGACCAGCAACAGAGGCAGCAAATGTCATGTTGGATGGGTTGATAACATTTCAACAAAGAACGATCCAAAAGATAAGGCATTTTTTTTTGCTAGTGACATCCAAGAAATGGAACAACTTTCTAAAAGACACTAATACCATGCCCATGATCCTCTCAGCACTTGTTCAATAAATGAACTTTTCAGTCAAGTCTTTTTACATTGCCTCTGCTATTATTCTGCTATTCATCTCAGGCCTCATCTGCATTTTTTTTATACACAGTAGGAGAAAACTGCTATGCATTAAACACTCCATTCAGAAATCATTGCTCCATTCGGAAATTTCTGCTTTGAAATTACTCCACAAAGTTACAGAAGGCAAAAGCCATCCCTCGGGAATCCACCCAGCCACCCTGCTTGGCAAATTAAGGTTCTCTTCCAAGCTCACCCATGAAAAATTGAACTCAAACAATTGTCGGGCTCACCAAAGCCACAAGACAGCTGGAAAACACCATGATGGATGTCACAGGAAATTGTTCCCCTTGGACTAGTTGACAGGAGTCTTGTGTTGATACTGAATGGTGGGTTGTCAGGTAAAGAAAAGAAAACAAAACGAAACTAAGGAAGGTCATTTCTGGAGCATTGAAGTGGCTGCCGTGCCTAATATATCTCAGCATTATTCTCCTACCTCTCCCCTTTATAAGAAGGGAAAATACTATTCCACTCTTTTTACGGAGGAAAAGAAAAATTGGATTTCCTTGGAATGTTGGTCTATTGCATTTGGCTATCGAATCCTTAATTTTCATTGTACAATTCATTCATTCATTCATTCATTCATTCATTCATTCATTCATTCATTCATTCATTCAATTTTCTATCCATCTCAGCCAAGTGACACTGCATGGTTTACAATTCTAAAACTATAAAACAGTGAAAACCATTAAAAATAAAAACATCCAAAAATAAATACACAGGGCAGTTGAGACCGTTAATCAACTAACAACAAAGTCAAGAAAAGTCAAGAAATGGGATCATTAAGACATTCTGAGTCCCATTTTGAACTTGGCTGGGTACATAGCCAAATTTTTTTTAAAGCTTTGCAAAAAGCCAACTGGGTTGGATCTATTCTAATCTTCTAGGGAAGAATATTCCACAGAGCAGAGGCTACAACAGAGGAGGCTATTCTTCTAGTTCCTAATACTTGAGACTTTGGCTGTGAGATCTGCAGTTGACCCAGTGAGGTGGGTTAGGTTGAGAGAGAGAGTGAGTAGCTCAAAGTCACTCAGCTGACTTTCATGCCTAAGGCGGGACTAGAATTCTCAGTCTCCTGGTTTCTAGGCCAGCAAGCACGTTAACCGCTACACTATACTTCATTTGTGAGTTTTGCACATCTCCAGGTGTTTGTGAGCCTGTAAATCTGTATTTTGTTTTATTTCAGTTTGTTTCATTCCTTGCTGCCTCACATGTTGAAATGCATTTTAATTTTTTCCCCTGATCTGTTTATGAATTTAGCTATGAACGAAATATTTTTCCATCTCCTCCAGCCAAATGTCAGTCAATGCAGCTGTGCTACCAGAAAAGGCCCTGCTTGCCCTACACGAACTGAGCACCTGGCCAGGAAAATAAAACAGTGGCCATCTGAATTCAGTAGTCACAAATATTATTATTATTATTATTAATTTTATTTGTATACCGCCCTTCTCCCGAAGGATAAAGAGGAAGTCAAACAGAGGTTTTGAAGAGAAGAGCTAAACACTCTTCAAATGCCTGAATGGAATATTTGTCTTCTACTTTCTCTCACATTGATTGTTTTTAAACCCATTTCCAGTGAATTTGCACCTCTTGACCAGTTTTAAATAATCCCTCCTCCCCATCACTAGAAAAAGATTCTTATCTTCAGGATTAGTGAAGGAGCCCATAAAAGAAAATTAATAATAGAAGGACTATTTGTAACTTCCTCAAGCTTACATGCATACTGTACATATTCATACAGTATCCCCATGCTTTAAATTTTCTCTTAGTCTGGATAGTGTCTCTTTTTCACTCTGCATTGTTAATATTATTATTTTTTTTGGGGGGGGAGGACATTGCAAAAATTAAGGATCATCCTCATCCTCATCAGATAAGTGACCTATTTTCATGAAGTAAGGCTGTTTTCCTGGGGTTACCTCAGCCACAGCATTTTTTATCAGTTGATTTTACATTTTTCCTGCATTAGTTCAACCAACCATAAAGTGCAACCAAGACCATTTGATTGAAAATATAATGTAAAGAATAAAAATATTTAATTAATATATAGCTTTCACTAAATAGCTTCCATTTCCAAGGCTTGAACATCTAAACCCACTATAATAGTTTTCTGATTATTGCCTAGTAGTTAATAGCATTAGCACTTAGACTTATATACCGCTTCATAGTGCTTTTACAATCCTCTCTAAGCAGTTTACAGAGTCAGCATATTTGCCCCCAACAATCTGGGTCCTCATTTTATTGACCTCAGGAGGATGGAAGGCTGAGTCGACCTTGAGCTGGTCAGGATTGAACTCCTGGTTGTGGACAGAGTTAACCTGCAATACTGCATTCTAATCACCATGGCTCCTGGTTAATCTAGACATTGGAAATCTAAACTTACCAGGAACTTCTTTTGGGGGCTATGTTCCTGAATATAAACAGAATACTGAAATAATAATAAGAAATAATGAGAAATTAAGTTGCAGAATCAGATTAAAGGTAAAGGTAAAGGTTCCCCCGCACATGCATGCTAGTCGTTTCCGACTCTAGGGGCCGGTGCTCATCTCCGTTTCAAAGCTGAAGAGCCAGCGCTTGTACGAGGTCATGTGGCCAGCATGACTAGACGCCAAAGGTGCACGGAATGCTGTTACCTTCCCACCGTAGTGGTCCCTATTTTTCTACTTACATTTTTACGTGCTTTCGAACTGCTAGGTTGGCAGAAGCTGGGACGAGTAACAGGCGCTCACTATGTTACACGGCACTCAGGATTTGACCCGCCAAACTGCCGACCTTCTGATCGACAAGCTCAGCGTCCTAACCCATTGAGCCACCGCGTCCCTATAGAATCAGAGTACTGCTAGGTAATAGAAAGTCTCTTTTCAGGAGAGAGATCAAATGGTGATCTTTTTTCCATTCACTTATTTCTTTTGTACCCACTTCTAATGAATTTGCAATCTCAACCAGTTTTACCTAGCTAGACAGTCACTTGTCTGAAATGGTATAGGTTCTCTCCTGCTTGAGCAGGGGGCTGGACTAGAAGACCTCCAAGGTCCCTTCCAGCTCTATTCTATTCTATTCTATTCTGTTCCCTAATCCCTCTTTCTCCTAATCTCTAGAAAAAGATTCTTATTCTCAGGATTAATGAAGGAATGTAATAGAAGAGACCCCTTCATGGATTACTGCCTTGTCGTGGCGAAGGGGCTTGCGTAATTCAATGAAGCTATGAGCTATGCCGTGCAGGGCCACCCAAGACGGACAGGTCATAGCCGAGAGTTCTGACAAAACGTGATCCACTGGAGAAGGAAATGGCAACCCACTCCAGTATCTTTGCCATGAAAACCCTATGGACAGTACCAAAAGGCAAAACGATATGACGCTGGAAGATGAGCCCCTCAGGTCGGAAGGCGTCCAATATGCTACTGGGGAAGAGCAGAGGGCTAGTACTAGTAGCGCCAGAAAGAATGAAGCGACTGGGCCAAAGCCGAAAGGACGCTCAGCTGTGGATGTGTCTGGTGGTAAAAGGAAAGTCCGATGCTGTAAAGATTTTTTCTCCATAGGAACCTGGAATGTAAGATCCATGAATCAAGGAAAGCTGGACGTGGTCAAACAAGAGATGACAAGACTGAACATCGACATCTTAGGTATCAGCGAACTAAAATGGACAGGAATGGGTGAATTTAATTCAGATGACCATCAGGTATACTACTGCGGGCAAGAATCCCTCAAAAGAAATGGAGTAGCCTTCATAGTCAATAAAAGAGTAGGATACAATCCCCAAAATGACAGAATGATCTCAGTTCGAATCCAAGGCAAACCATTCAATATCACAGTAGTCCAAGTCTATGCCCCAACCACCAGTGCTGAAGAGGATGAAATTGACCAGTTCTATGAAGCCCTACAGCACCTTATAGAACTAACACCAAAAAATGATGTCCTTATCATCATGGGGGATTGGAATGCTAAAGTAGGAAGCCAAAAGATAACTGGAATAACAGGCAAGTTTGGCCTTGGAGTACAAAATGAAGCAGGGCACAGGCTGATAGAATTTTGTCAAGAGAATACGATGGTCATAGCAAACACTCTTTTCCAACAACCCAAGAGACGGCTCTACACATGGACATCACCAGACGGTCAACACAGAAATCAGATTGACTATATGCTCTGCAGCCAAAGATGGAGAAGCTCTATACAGTCAGTAAAAACAAGACCAGGAGCTGACTGTGGCTCAGACCATGAGCTTCTTGTTGCAAAGTTTAGGCTTAAATTAAAGAAAGTAGGGAAAAGCGCTAGGCCAGTCAGGTATGAATTAAATCATATCCCTGTTGAATATACAGTAGAGGTGACAAACAGATTTAAGGAATTAGATCTGATAGACAGAGTGCCTGAAGAACTATGGACAGAGGTTCGTGACATTGTACAACAGGTAGCAACCAAAACCATCCCAAAGAAAAAGAAATGCAAGAAAGCAAAATGGCTGTCTGAGGAAGCTTTGCAAATAGCTGAGGAAAGGAGGGAAGCGAAAGGCAAGGGAGAAAAACATAGATATGCCCAATTGAATGCAGAATTCCAGAGAATAGCTAGAAGAGATAAGAATGCCTTCTTAAATGAACAGTGCAAAGAAATAGAAGAAAACAATAGAATAGGGAGGACCAGAGATCTTTTCAAGAAAATTGGAGAGATGAAGGGAACGTTTAATGCAAAAATGGGCATGATAAAGGACCAAAATGGCAGGGACCTAACAGAGGCAGAAGAGATTAAGAAGAGGTGGCAAAATTACACAGAAGAACTATACAAGAATGAGCTTAACGTCCCTGATAATCACAATGAGGTGGTCACTGACCTCGAGCCAGACATCCTAGAATGTGAAGTGAAGTGGGCCTTAGAAAAGTTGAGCAACAACAAAGCTAGTGGAGGTGACAGTATTCCAGCTGAGCTATTCAAAATCTTAAAAGACAGTGCAGTAAAAGTGCTACACTCAATTTGCCAGCAAATTTGGAAAACTCAACAGTGGCCACAGGATTGGAAAAGATCAGTTTACATTCCAATTCCAAAGAAAGGCAGTGCCAAAGAATGTTCAAACTATCGCACCATTGCACTCATTTCTCATGCTAGTAAAGTCATGCTTAAAATCCTACAAGCTAGACTTCAGCAGTATGTGGATCGAGAACTACCAGAAGTACAGGCAGGATTTCGAAGAGGCAGAGGAACTAGAGATCAAATTGCCAACATACGCTGGATCATGGAGAAAGCTAGGGAGTTCCAGAAAAACATCTACTTCTGCTTCATTGACTATGCTAAAGCCTTTGATTGTGTGGATCATAACAAACTGTGGCAAGTTCTTAAAGAGATGGGAGTACCAGACCATCTTATTTGTCTCTTGAGAAACCTATATGTGGGTCAAGAAGCAACAGTGAGAACTGGACACGGAACCACTGATTGGTTCAAAATTGGGAAAGGAGTCCGGCAAGGCTGTATACTGTCGCCCTGCCTATTTAACTTATATGCAGAGCACATCATGAGAAAGGCAGGGCTAGATGAATCAAAAGTTGGAATTAAGATTGCCGGAAGAAATATCAACAACCTAAGATACGCAGATGATACCACTCTAATGGCAGAAAGTGAAGAAGAACTAAAGAGCCTCTTGTTGCGGGTGAAGAAGGAGAGTGCAAAACTTGGGTTGAAACTTAACATTAAGAAAACCAAGATCATGGCATCTGGCCCTCTCAATTCCTGGCAAATAGATGGGGAAGAAATGGAAGTAGTGACAGATTTTATTTTCCTGGGCTCCAAGATCACTGCAGATGGGGACTGTAGCCAAGAAATTAAAAGACGCTTGCTCCTGGGGAGGAAAGCCATGGCAAATCTAGACAGCACACTAAAAAGCAGAGACGTCACCCTGTCAACAAAAGTGCGTATAGTCAAGGCTATGGTCTTCCCAGTTGCAATGTATGGCAGTGAAAGTTGGACCATAAGAAAGGCTGAGCGCCAAAGAATTGAGGCCTTTGAACTATGGTGCTGGAGAAGACTCCTGCGAGTCCCTTGGACTGCAAGGCGATCAAACCGGTCAGTCCTAGAGGAGATCAATCCTGACTGCTCTTTAGAAGGCCAGATCCTGAAGCTAAAACTCAAATACTTTGGGCACCTAATGAGAAGGAAGGACTCACTGGAGAAGAGCCTAATGCTGGGAAAGATCGAGGGCAATAGAAGAAGGGGACGACAGAGAAGGAGGTGGCTGGATGGAGTCACTGAAGCAGTAGGCGTGAGCTTAAATGGACTCCAGAAGATGGTAGAGGACAGGAAGGCCTGGAGGAATGTTGTCCATAGGGTCGCGATGGGTCGGACATGACTTCGCAGCTAACAACAATAGAAGAGAACCAATAATAGAAGAGAACTAATGAAGGACATTTATTTTATTTTATATGGTATCCATTTTTTTTATTTAATATTGCAACAAACAAATAAAAATACAAAATCAACATGTGCTTTTATATAAGAAGTGTTTTTGGGGTTCATAAGTGAGCATTTCTATTATAAATAGGCAGGTATAAAACTCAGTGCTTGTACTCCAACTTAACCTTTTTCCATCTGGAGACTTCCAGATGTCTTGGGTCTACTAGAAGTTCCCAGCTAGCACATCAACTAGAAAATCTGGAATTTGGACACCTAATACTTTGGAAGACCTGAAGTTGACCTAACTGAACATTCTTCAAATCCCCGGTAGCTATAATAGCTGCTGAGGTCTTTCTGCTCCATATCTCTGGACCCCTGATAATTTGGAGATGATGAAATCGGTAGAAGGAATCCCACACACCAACTTCAAAAAGTTCTTTCTAGAGGACTACCAATCACAGCTTCAAAAACTAGATTCATATACCATATGTCTCTTAATGTATAATAAAGGCAATGGGTTTTGAATTTGCTTTTGCTCTAAGGAATTACGAGTCAGGTTAAGAAGGGTGTATCCCTTCACAGTCTTAATTGACTGAGAAAACTTCAAAAAGAAGTTAAACAGGACATGCCGATCCTGCTCCTCTCCCACCAAAGCTTGACTCGTTTGTTCCTTATTGGGGTTTTACCTGCCTCTGGTATTTCAACAGTGCAATAAAAAAGAGGAAAAAGAAACAATGACTGCAGCAAAATTGTCATCTGTAGAAGATTATGCAATTGTAATCTGTTTCCAAGAAGCCGCAGCTGTTCCATTCCCATGGAGGTATGTGTGTTGAGCTCTTTCGCTGCCAAGTCTCGGCCCCAGCCCAGATTGCCTTTTAATGGCCAACAGTTGTAACATAAAGCCTTTCAAACAAAAAATTTTACTCAACCAAGTTCGCGCCGAGCGAAGGTTGGGATTAGGTCTCCTAAAGTAACCTTGGAAAGATCCTGCCAACATTGTTCTCAACAGAAAAACCTTCCCTGGAAGATGTCTCAGGCAGATAGAGCCTATCACACTGCGCTCGTTGTGCTAAACAATAGGTCATATCAACAAATGCACCTTGTATTGAAATCATATGACTCCCTTATCTGATCTCTTACTAGATCCAGCAGCCAGTGGTTGAGTGAAGGTTCAAAACCTCTGCAGTAAACAGATGACAAATAACATGCCCTTAAGCAGAAGAGAAAAACATGCTGCAGTTGTTACTATTTTCTCATGAACTTCATGAAAGAGATGCAGGATTCAGTGCCGTGCTCAGTATGAGAAGTTTAATGTGTGCAGAGTAAGTTACTGTGATGATTAATTTCTGTGCTGACATCTGTTGTAATTTGATAGATTTGCTGCTCGAAGACATTAATTGGAAAGATGATATACCTCTCCTCTGAAATAAGAAGTAATTTTCTGTCTTTTCTAGGAATCGTTCATTAGTAATACAAAACATTACTGGGATAATAACAATAACTTGATTATCACTTTCCAATCTTCGAAGCACTTAATATGTACTATCTACTGTAGTCCAATACAATAGCACTGTAAAATAACAATAGCACTTATATACCACTTCACAGTGCTTTACAGCCCTCTCTAAGCAGTTTACAGAGTCAGCATGCTGCCCCCAGCAATCTGGGTCCTAATTTTACCGACCTCGGAAGGATGGAAGGCTGTGTCAACCTTGAGCCGGTCAGGATCGAACCCCTGGAATGAGCAGTGAGTTAGCCTGCAGTACTACATTCTAACCACTGCACCACCATGGCGTTAATGAATTAGAGATAGGTCTTGATTGCAACCAGTTGTTTACTTACCATTCAAAGTTACAATGGCACTACAAAAAGTGACTGAAAATCATTTTTCACGCTTACAACCATTGCAGCATCCACATGGTCACTTGATTAAGATTTGCACACTTGGTAACTGGCTCATATTTATGATGATTGCAGTGTCCCAGGGGTCATGTCATCCCATTTGTGACCTTCTGACAAGGAAAGTCAATGGGGAAGCCAGATTCACTTAACACCTGCAGTGATTCACTTAATAACTGTGGCACAAAAGGTCATAAAATGGGGCAAACTTAACAAACATCTGTTGTGGTTAGCAACAGAAAATTTGGGCTCAGTTGTGGTCGTAAACTTGAGGACTACCTGTATCTTCTTTCATTTTGCAGATGAGGTTGAAATAGTAGGTTATCATCTGTAATGTATTGGGCCTTTTACGTGAACTGTTTTCACGTGTCTTTGAATGCTGCTTGAGATTGCCTAATTAGTATGTAATCTATGTAACGGTCGCTGGCTGCCTAGACATGCAGTCTCCAGGACAATCATTGGTTGGCTCTGGGGTGGGAATAGGTTCCTTCAGACCTATTGGCCGCTCCTAGTGGCCAACCATAAAGTAGCTGCATAGAAGCCTCTGTTCTCACTTCTGTTCCTGTTCTACAATAAAGCAATGTTCCATGAACCGTGAAGGGATAGATGGATGTGTTTCCAACCCACCTCATTTTTTTCCCTCCCTGTTCTGTTTCTACATCAATGTTTGTGTCAAGAATTATCTGTTGTATGTTTAGGATCTCTCACTCCCCTTGAATCTTTGCTAACTCTCTCAGTCTTCCATCATAAACAATCACGCTTTTCAAACCCTTCATTCTCCTCTGTGCACCTGTATTTGAAATAAGTCTTTTTCTAAATATATGCTCATTGAACAATCATAATATTAACTAATTTCTGGGTCTGCAAATGTTCCAATTGCTTTTTTTGTATTCTCTTACCCATTAATGTTAGCTAACAAAATAATTGTTTCCTCAGAATTTCATTGATTCAAAACATTGCCCAGTTTTTCCCAAAACTCATATCTGATTACTCTATTACCACAATTCTCAGAATTATGACATGTAAACATCCCGTCTCATGATTTTTAAATTTTATATGCATCCAGAACAATCTTAATGACAACAGTTAATACTTTCCAACAAACATTTAGTTCCTTCGCTTATAATTAAGCTTACGTGTATTCATCAACTTCACTTCACAAGATCAAGCCACCATCAGTTAGGTCTCTTATATCCTTCTCCTTGCTTTAAGTTTACTTATAGACAACTTACCCATTCATGTCCTTCAATAATTCATGCTCTTCTCTATTTATGTATCTTATATTTCAAATTACCATCTTCCATATGTCCCAACTTCCATCAGATGGATTTATAAAGATAGATCTCCATTGCTCACTCTGGCATTGATCAACTGTAGATTTCACATAATGCTTTTTAGTCAGACAACAGAGGAATAGAGCAGGTCACCAGTTTTAATCACCACCCATGTCATCTGCATCATTTGTGTGTGTGTATGTGTGTGTGTTAGAGAGAGAGAGAGAGAGAGAGAGAGAGAGAGAGAGAGAGAGAAGGAGAGAGAGACTTCCAATCTCCTCAAGCTAAGTATTTCCAACCCCTTCAAAATCTCATCATAGTTTCTAGTCCTCTGATTCTCCTTACCTATCATTTCCTTTTGACTTTCTCTGTTGCAGTTTGTCTGAATCCTCAAGATGAGAACTAAGCTATATCCCCCCACAAAAAAATTCCTGCCCATGATTTATAAATTAGACTGAAATTAGGCTGTTGACTGAGCCCCCAAACTGCATTTGCTCTTTTTACAGCCATGTCACACAACTGACTCATTGTCTACTTGTGACAGTCCAGATAATGTATCTTCAATTCTCTGCCTGAGCATCTGATTTCTTCTTTCTAAGTGGAAGAAAAAAAGAGTTGCATTTGTCTCTATTAAAGACAAATGAGGCTTTGAGGTCAAGATGAGCTGAGTCCTCAATAGTGAGATGTAGAAATGTTCAGGTGTTTGCTATTTTGTAATTTAGTATGTCTTAATAAACATTGTTATTTTGTATTGTGGGGATTTGGATGGGGTGTCGTGTGTGACCCAGTCACATAACTGTGACTCAGTGGTACAAGTAAGTAATGGACATGCCTTGGTATATCCATGAAACATTTATTTATTTTTTTAGTTTACTAATTTATATCCCATTTTTATTATTTTATGATAACTCAAGGTGGTGAACAAAACTAATACTCCTTCCTCCTCCTATTTTCCCCACAACAACCCACGGAGGTAGGCTGGGCTGAGAGTGACTGGCCAAAGCCAGCCAGACAGCTTTGCTGAGCTGCACTGTTTGCTGATCCATTTCTGGTACAAATTCAAGATTATGGTTGTTACATATAAAGGCCTACATGGCATAGAACCAGGCACGCTGGCTGAGGAATTCTGGGAGTTGAAGTCCACAAGTCATAAAAGGGCCAGGTTTGAAGACCCCTGGCATACAGCCTTGAGACCACCTGTCTCCAATAACATCTGCCTGGTCAATTTGATGTAGGGCGGTCATGCTCAGGTGCCTTCAGTTAAGCAGTGTCATCTCTCAGGACTCTGTAAGGGTGTCTTCAAAACACTATCTCAGTTGTGAAACATTACCTTCTCAACACCACCACCCTCACTTGTACTTTGCAGAGCTTTATGAGGAACATCTTCCAAGTGTGCTTTTAGTGGAGAAGGGGGGGAAATGTTGTGACTCATCCCCATAGCAACTCTGACTTGATGATGTGAATCGTGCAAGAAATTACGCATGTTTAGCAATAACTGGCCAGCACAACTGCATAATAACAACCTGAAGATTGTGGGACAGTCCTGACATTCTTACAAACAGCTTTCACTAACAAAAGCTCTATAATATCTTCTGGTGAATATTCTGTAGGTGTCTCCTATTGATGGTATGATGCATGGACAATATAAGATCTAAAATTAAAAAAAAAATCAAGCAAAATCGAATGATAGGCATAAACTATTTCCCTATGGGATAATTGAAATCTGAAAGGCTATATGCATTTCACAATTCAAGGAGAGTCTAGAATCACAGAAATTGATATTGCTCACAGCCTTTGGAGAAATTCTGTCCTCATTTCTAAAAGCAAACTGCCAGGATCCAAACATCATTTTGGGTGGTCCAGGACAACCATGTTTAATGGGTTTCCTCTCGTGTGCATACCACAGACAGATCTCATTGCTTACAATCTCATGAGTCATGAAAAGGAAAACCTTTTTTTCTCTAAAACAAAAATCCTGAAATAACTTTTAAAGTAGAAGAAAGGGAAATTATATCATGGTGTTCTCTGGGACCCTTTAACCTATTCCTAGCTCCTTCCATTTTCACAATATTTGTTTGCATTTATTTAGCCTACGTAACCATGGCTTTGCATCCTTTAAAGGCCAAAGAGTCCAGGTTCAATTCCTGCTTGAACTCTCGGAGACTTGTAGCTGGTTAGCCCTGATAAAGATGGGTACAGCATATGCCTAACAGAAAACAATGTTCCAAACAAGAAACTACCAAGGGAAAACCCACATCAACATTGGCAGGGCAAACTACTGTGTAAAAAGGGAACAAACCCCACATTCATTAGTACTGATGATGTTATCTAGTTGGGTGATGAAATATCTGCCAGCAAACGCCCAAGCTAAAAGAGCACCAAGGACTCCATAGTTCAACTCTACAGCTTTTTCTTCTAAAGCTGGAGTAGATTCAGCTCAGCTCAGAGTCCGTATAAGGTAATAAATCATGAGACTTGCAAGCTATTTCTACTAATCTGAAGCATGATTTATTTATATTCTTGTACATGCATTTGATATATTTATTTACATCCCTGAATATGTGTAGGTTTTGTTTTTTGTATATATATATAGTTGCAAAAATATGCAACTGTCTTTTTGTCTGAAACATATATGTAATCAGACACTTATCTACTCCAGCCTAGAAAACACAGGTATTTAGCTCATTTAAGATATTTATCTATTTCATAACTTTATAAGATATAACCAGAAAGGAGTATATGCACCAAAGAACTATATCACCCAAATAATTAAAAAGCTAATTAAGGAAACTGATGAGCATGTCAAACAAAGCATTTCCAATCCTTCTGGACTAGTGTAATTTTGCAAGCAAATGGTATTTTCTCAAAAGGGTTTTCAGAGGAAATGATTCAAAAAACATCTATATCATAAAAAGCAAATTGGGTGTCTGCAGGGGACAATTTCCAACAAAGATGCCTTTGCTGGATCCTAAAGATTTGCTATTCTGATGAAGAGGTGCTCCAAAAGAGTTTCTCCTGCAAATTAGTTCTTATTCTCAGGGCTTTTTTTCTCATAGAATGCTCAGAACAGCGTTCCAGCACCTTGTTTTTTGAAAAAGAAAAAAAAAAGCTCCCTCTATTGGCTTTAGGAGTAGGCAATCTTGGCTCTTTTTTATGACTCATGGACTTCAACTCCCAAAAATCCTGAGCCAGCCACACTGAGGGGAAAGAAAGGGGTTTCCAAGCTGAGCCATGCTGGCTCAGGAATTCTGGGAGTTTTATTTATTTATTTTATTTATTTATTTTATTTTAATCCCATTTATATCCCGCCCTTCTCCAAAGACTCAGGGCGGCTTACAATTTAAAGCACAAACCAATGTGCTTAGCAATAGCCTTCATTCTATGTATATGCCTGCTTATTAGGGCTTTCGGCCCCCGCCAAGCGGCATTATTACAAAGTCAGCTTATTGCCCCCAACAATCTGGGTCCTCATTTTACCTACCTCGGAAGGATGGAAGGCTGAGTCAACCTTGAGCCTGGTGGGATGCGAACCTGCACTAATTGCAGGCAGCTGGTGTTACTTAAGGAGGCATTAGCCCACTGCTCCAGCAAGGCTCTTTTGAAGTCCTTGAGTCATAAAAGAGCCAAGGTTGCCTACCCTGCACTAGAGGAGGACATTAAAATTACTTACAAGGTTACTTCTTTAGGAACTAAACTTTTAGAATCTAAAACAGCTAATTCAAAAAAGCCAACAGGAAAGAACCTCACATTTTTCATCTGCTTCTGTCTTTTGGAAGGTAAAATTAGATAACAAAATAATCTATTTCCTATGTTAACATCTCTGCAATGAAATCAATAAAGGTAACAGGAAAGAAATGAGAAACATTTTTCTCAATGTAATATGTCTAATTTAGCTGATGCTAGAAAAAAATAGTATCTTTTGTACACTCTTGAAAACTATTTTGAATCTATAACCATCTATTACAACTAAACCACTTTAAATTAAACAATTCTTAAGAATGAAATATTCTTAATTTGGACTTTACTTTTACTGTTTGGATTGCTGTGTGTTTTGAAAAATAGATTATTTAGAATCTAGTTACAGTATGTTGCACTTCAGTCTTTAAATAATTAACCTAGTATATACATAATGAAGGGATTTTATTATGTTTAAGGTTGATGTTAGTAATATTGATATTAGTAGTGATACTTTGTAATCATCTTTGTTTATGTGCAAGCAGTTTTGTAGGTGCTTTATATTGGGAAATTAGTTATATAAAAGCAAATGTTCCATGCTTTAGGTACAGGGGATTGCTTACATGAAAAGAGCATGGTGAGGGGAGGGGGAAAATGAGTTATGGTGGAGCCCAGGTTGTTGTGTATGAGTCATCATCTAGGAATTATTTTTCTGTACCTTTTGGTTTCTAGTACCAAGACCAGATCTCTTTGTTCTGGAAAGGTATAAAAGGTGGAAGACTTCTTTCCTGGTTGTTGCCTTCATCTCTCTACCAGCCACGAAGAGAGATGTGGCCACCCAACTCTATTTTGATCAAAATAAAAGTTGTTTGCTTGCTGAAACCTCGGCTCAGGAGTTTCTTTTGGCTCTTTTAATTTTTTTTATTTTTTTTTTATTTTAATTCCATTTATATCCCGCCCTTCTCCGAAGACTCAGGGCGGCTTACAAGCTTAGCAGTAGCCTTCATTCTATGTATATGCCTGCTTATTAGGGCTTTCACACACACACCCCAAGCGGCATTATTACAAAGTCAGCTTGGACTTCCGGTGGCTCCGCAGCGACGGAGGCAGCCTTCCCGGGCTGCCCGCGGCTCAGCTGAGTGATTTTCGCCCGAAACAGCGCCGATCAGCTGTTCGGGCGAATTTGAAGCCCCCTCCTCGGGAGAAGAGGAGGGGGTGAGGCCCCAGGTAGGGGTTGAGTTCTCCGGGGCCGCCTGAGCTTGCAGCTTGGGCGGCCAAAGGATTGAACTCCCCCGTAGCCTGGGTCGCTCCCAGCTGGCCAGCGCCTCTGCTCCTGACTTTATGGAGCAGAGCCAGGCGTCTGCGACCACCCCTGCCTGAAAGAAGGACTATGGAATAAAAAGAGCAGGCAGAGCGGTACAAGAGGAAAAGGTGAAGAGGATTATTTTATTCTACTCTCGAGCTTGATGGACTTTTTAAACTCTAAGTGAAAGTGCGTCACAATTGAAAGTAAAAGATGGCGGCTAAACCTCCCCCTAAAACTCTTCGGAGTGCTGGAACTTCCCCGGTGCAACAATCATCATTGCAGGCATTGCATCCTCCTGATGTAGTGACATCGAAGGACTTACAAGTTGCTCTTGAAAAACATACCCAGGTAATCTTGGAATCAATTTTGGAATCAATGGGTGATAAATTTGCACAGATGGAGGAGAAATTGAAGAAGTTGGAGGAGAGAATGGAGGAGAGGATGGAACAGAAGTACAGGGTGATGAAGGTAGACATTTTGTCTTCAGTGTATAAAGTGGCTGAATGTGTGGAAGATTTGGATGAAAAAGTTAAAGATTTGACTCAAAAGAATGCCATATTAGAAGCAAAAGTATTGGAGAATGAAGATTTAAGACACAAAATGGATAAAGAATTGAGTCTTGCTCAATATTTCCAGATGCAGTTTGCCATTAGAATCAGAGGTTTAAAGGAGAATATTAAGGAAGATCTAAAGCAGCTGGTTTCTGAGGCTCTCGAAGTGGTATTGAATCAGCCAGCATCTGAAATAAAAGGAGGCATGGATAAAGTGTATCGTGTGAACTCATGGATTGCTAGACAGAGAAAGTTGCCTAGAGATGTGGTGGTTTATTTTACAAAAAGGGAAATTAGAGATGAAGTTATACAAGCTGCCTATGATACTAAGGTCGTGATTGCTGATCAAGAAGTTCTGGTTCTAAAAGAAATTCCTCCAAAGATTTTAAGGAGAAGGAAGGATTTTACATTTCTTGTGCAAGAGCTCAAGCAACGAGATATAAGGTTCAGATGGGAGATTCCAGCGGGGTTGATGGTGATGCATGAAGGTAAAAGGTACCGTCTGGTCACTGTGATGCAAGCGCGTGATTTTTACAATAATGTTTTAAAAGCAACCCCATTAACACTTCTGGAAGCTGCAAAGGGATCTGGAGAAGGAGAATATCAAGAGGTTGAAGATGGACAGACAGAGGAGAATGGTGCTGGAGGAGATCAAGTTATAACACTTTTGGATGATCCCAGAGAACAGAGGGTGACGCGTGCTGCTTTAAAACGATCAAAAAAGATAAAAGAACAAGATCAGCAGAAGTCTATGGAACTTTCACAACGTACTTACAGTCAAGTAGTGGGAGGTGGGAAAAGATTTGGGTGAGGAATGTAAAATTTATACAAGTTTGAAATCTAAGAGAGAATTTTTATAAAATGTTTTATAGATGGTATTTAGATTTTAAAAAGCTAAGCATGTATCTGAATTATTAGCCTAAATGTTGGAAGTGTGGTGATAAAGATGTAATATATTTTCATATTTTCATATATGGTAGACTTGTAAAAAGGTCAAGGCTTTTTGGATAAAAGCCTGATGGAATATACTAAGTTGATGTTGAATTTAATTACGGGGATAGTACTGGAAAGAGGAACTGCCGACTATAGAGGAGTGGATTTTAAAGGTTTCTGACCTGGTCGAAATGGTGAAGATTTCGGCCTATTTGAAAGATTACTCGCAGGAACGTTATATTATGGAAGGGAGAAAATGGCTTGGGTTTATTCAGAACAAGTATAGGGTTAAGAAGTTTTATATTTGAATAAGTTTTCTTTCTTTGGTTTTTTTTTCCTATATTAGTTTTTTTTATATATATTTATATATATTTAATATTACTAAGGTTTGTTTTATCCTATATAAGCTAGAGAGTGATAGATTTTAGAGTTTATGGTTGTTAGTATATGGTTGTTTATGATTGTTTTTTTTATATATACCTTGTATTTAGCTCTGGGAAGTCGGGGGGGGAGGGGGGGAGGGGGGAAAGGAAGGGGGGGAGGGAGAAGGGGGGGAGGGGGGATTTTTTAAGGGAAAAATTGTATGCAAAACTTTTCAATAAAAAAAAAAGTCAGCTTAATTGCCCCCAACAATCTGGGTCCTCATTTTACCTACCTCGGAAGGATGGAAGGCTGAGTCAACCTTGAGCCTGGTGGGACTCGAACCTACACTAATTGCAGGCAGCTGGTGTTACTTAAGGAGGCATTATCCCCCTGCTCCACCAAGGCTCTGAGTAATGCTGAGGCAATTGTGAGGCTAAGTGTAAAACCTTACAATAACAATATATGATGTTTTCCATGGTGAGCTTAACATCAATAACAACATTTATTAAAAAGGCTAAAATAATTTCTGGTGGTATTATCTGTACATTAAAGTTTTGTTTAGTCACAATCTTTCACTTTTCACATTCTGGGCAAGCAGTGGTCATGTATCCGAGCAAAAGATGTTACATATTTGCATAAGTGTAGTCAGTAGCATATGCCTTTTTAAAAATATCAAACATGCAAAGAAACAAAAATAGGTCCAAAATATCTGTATTACATCCAGAAATGCCAATTTTGCAACCAATATTTCTCATCCATAACTATGGTACCCTAAGGATACCTGCATACATGCAAATGCTTCTCTGGGATCGGTAACGCAGCAGGGATTGCTTTTTCCTTCCAGTAACAGATTGCTGGGAAATACCAAACATGGCCTTGAGAATTCCAATGTTTGTTACAAATTTTTCTGGATGTGGTTGGAAAGAGGCTGTTTGGCGCCGGAGACCACTGCCGCGAGGAACTCAGCTCTGGGTTGGGGTTCAGAGCAGCTCTGGGTGGGGGCTCAGCATGGGCCGCAGCGTGGCAACTGCGGGGAGGGGAATCCCCATGGTGTCTGTGGGGAGGGAAATCCCCGTGGCATGTGGGTCTGAGCTGTGGGGGTGGGGGTGCAAAGGACAGGCGGTGACGCCGTAGCAAGACACTGGCATCGCTCCCAGTGACAGCCCCTCTGAGTTCCGGCACCTTTTTTTTTAGAATAAAAGCACGGCTTATTCTTCCCATGGAGAACAATTGAATCACCAAGATGGCAAAGAGATGGACACACACACACACACACACACAGACACACACACACACACACACACACCATGATGCCAAACAACCAAGAAGGTGCTCTCAAAACACATGGTGAAGAATGTTCACGGAAGACTTGAAGATTCTAAACATCAAATGTGAAGTTGCTGAAGTACTTGCCCAAAACTGAAAATGTTGAAGTTCTTTTGGTCCCCAATATGCTGCATAACATGGGAGGATGTAGTGCCTAAAAATGCAGGAGGCTGTCATGGTTCCGACAAATTAAACTCTTCAAAGAACTTCGAGGCATTGTTTACCTTAAAGAATCTTTATTTGAGTAGCATAGCATCGGCACTAACACAATCAAAGCCAAAATCTGAATTCCCCTCCCCTGAGCACATAAGTATCAAGCACAATTCCCTCCTCTAATTAACAGTCATAAATCACATTCTCCAGTTAGTTTGAAATGCAGACTTTCCCTCCAGTTCTCCAACCCGCCATTTCTTATCATCTCTTATTTCAAAAAACCTTGGTTCTCACACTGTTACAATATTGCTATGCCCTAACTAACTCCAATGCACATTCCTCCTCCTCCCCCCCCATTGTCATCTATTTCTAACTCTAATTCTAAGAGTAAAACATAAGAAGGAAAATGGCTGCATCTCCATACGTTGTCAAAGCAAGAACATCCGATGTTAGCTGCGTTGACAGAGGCATCAAAAAGGTCAAGATGGTGGCTACCACTGAACGATCAAAGCTTGACCTCTGTTTTGGATGCATCAGATGTAACAATGGGTGGTGTTTAAATTGCACAGAAATGGCCATCATCTTGACTTTTGTGATTCTTCCCCCCACTTCAGTAGATACTTCTGCTGATGAGATTGCTCCACTTATCATACCTATTGGACATTTCCATAGCCCTCAGTTTACTCTTACAGATCATTTTTGGGCCAAGAGACATAGAATTTCAAACTAACACCTATTGTTTGTTTGAAATTCTTTCTGCTATTTCTTTTTAATTTTCTAAGAATGCCTGTCTGGAGTCTAGAAAAATTCTTTTAAAGGCCTGATTTGCATTATGCCAACTCTCACCCCTTTTGTGGTCTTCTAACAAGCAAAGTCAATGGGGAAGCTAAATTCACTTCAACAAAGTTGTTACTAGTTTAACAACTGCAGTGATTCACTTAACAACTGTGTCAAGAAATGTCATAAGATGGGGGCAAACCCTGCTTAACAATGGACTCTTTTAGTAACAGTAATTTTGGACTCAATATTGTAGCTCTGAGTTGAGCTGACCATATCCTATACTGAAAAAAGACATTATGCAGATGAGTAAATTTAATCAGAAAGGGAGGCACAGCCACACTCCTCTGTGCATTAAAGATTCACCTGTGGAGATGGTTACCAGCATCAAATTCCTGGGTGTGCAACTAACGAGTAGCCTGGCTTGATCGCTCAACAGTGAGACACTGGTGAAGTGGGCACAGCAGCGCCTGCATTTTCTGCATTGCGTGAGAAAAGCACATCTTCCTTCCCCTGTCCTGACCACTTTCTACAGGGGGACGATCGAGAGCATCCTGTCACACAGCATCACAGACTGGTTTGGAAGCATCCCTGCTTCAGATAGGAAGGCGGTGCAGAGAGTGGTGAGGATGGCCGAAAAGTTCATTCGCAGTTCCCTCCCTCCTATCCAGGACATAGCACAGAAGCGTTGCTTGAGCAGGGTCCATAAGATTATCTAGGACACGACTCATCCTCTTCACGACCTGTTTTCCTTGTTACCTTCTGGGAGGAGGCTTTGTGGTATCCGTAGCAGAACATCCAGATTCAGGCATAGTTTCATTCCATACAGTATTAACCTTGTGAACTCTCAGGCTTCCTCCTTCCATTACATATTCAAGATGGACAGTATTTAATATTTATTTGTTATGTATATGTAGGGAGTGTGTGGTCTATACATATGTTGTACATAGTATGATTTAGGTGTGTGTCATGTATGTGTTTCACTTTGAGAGCGGGCAACTAAATTTCATTTTTGATGTGTGCCATTGGGCCCACAGTAAAAAAAAAATGACAATAAAGGTTATCTTATCTATCTATCCCTGACAACATTTTATTCTGAGAATACTGGCACTATTTTTTTTAAAAAAAGATCTCTCTGTACTTAATTTCTATTTTCTTAACAAGGTGCATGGAAGGAAGAACTTACTGAAATGCCTTTACCCAAAGGAATATATATGTTGCTAAAACACCCAATTTTAATTACGACGAAATGAGATCTTGGAGATATACAGCCCTGCAGGGGAAGCAGAGCAAGAAGCAGGATGACATATGTAACGGGTTAAAATAAGTTGTTTTAGGTGGACTCCTTACAACCTAGGGAGGCTTTCTTGTCGATGTTTTGACTACAAGGGAGACCATCTGTTGTTATTCAGCCTTATGCTCGAACTGTCTAGGTTTCCAGGCAGATATGACCATAAACCTTTGAACGGATACTGTTGCTCAGAAAAGGTCTTGGGGGAGGATCAGCTATCTTTTTTGTTATTAATGGCCCTCACAGCAAGACCACCACCCTTCTTCTCTCCCAGGCCCGTTCTGCGAAAGATATATCAGTACCAAAAGCAAAGGCTTATTGTTGCTTCCAAGTTCCAGAATGATTCCTGTCATAGCCTGGAGACTAAAACATACGAAGAACGGCTGAAGGACTTTGGGTTTGGCTAGTCTAAAGAAAAGAAGAAATAGGGGAGACATGATAGCAGTGTTCCAGTATCTGAAGGGCTGCCACAAAGAAGAGAGGGCCATATTGTTCACCAGAGCACCAGAGGAAAGGACGAGAAACAACGGTTGGAAACTGACCCAAAGAGAGAAGCAACCTGGAATTAAGGAGAAACTTCCTAACAGTGAGGACAATTAACCAGTGGAACAGCTTTGCCTTCAGAAATTGTGGGCGCTCCATCACTGGAGGTTTTTAAGAAGAGGCTAGACAGTCACTTGTCTTAAATGTTATAGGTTCTCCTGCTTGAGCAGAGGGCTGGACTAGAAGACCTCCAAGGTCTTCTATTCTATATCCCAATTGCAACAATTAACTGGCCCGAGTATAATAGATTGCAGACTTGCCTTTATGCCCAATTTCATATATTTGGACTAACCACCTCTCACTGTATTTAATAGAATCTGTAGGATTGCATCACCTTGTTATATTATTGCATCATTCTATTATATTATTATGGCACAAATTTTTAATAGCGAACTGGTTGGTTTTGCCAACCAGTGTTAAGACTTTATCCTTCTAAATTTGTAGTTTTATCTAGAGGGTTCCCCCCCCCCTCTGTTCATTCGTGTCCAATACTCAGAGACTGCCCAGACAGGTTGCTGCAGTTTTCTTGGGAAGATTTTTCAGAAGTGGTTTGCCATTGTCATCTTCCTAGGGCTGAGAGAAAGTGACTGGCCCAAGGTCACCTAGCTGGTTTTGTGCCTGAGGTGGGACTAAAATTCCCAGTTTCTACCCTTTCCCATTGACTTTGCTTATCAGAAGATTGCAAAAGGTGATCACATGATCCGAGGACACTGCAGCCATCATAAATATGAACCAGTTGCCCAGCATCTGAATTTTGATTACATGTCATGGGGATCCTGCAATGCTCATAAGTGTGAAAAATAGTCATAAGTCACTTTTTTCAGTGCCATTGCAGCTTTGAACAGTCACTAGATGTCAAAGACTACTTGTAACAAGAAAAATAACAACAATATACCGTAGGCACAAGGATCTCCATCTTTTATTGATTCCTGTATTAGAGGTACAATGAATAGGAGCACCTATCCAATTTTGTAATTGTGAATAAAGCTAATTACGGCCAGGCATGGTTGATCCTCAGATGGAAGTTGTTTGGGTTATGCTGGGATGTCAAAAAAGAACCCACCAGAAGAAGACTGTGGCAAATAACTTTGGAACCTATTGCCAAGCCAGCCACACAGCGATGCCTATGAAGTCATGGGAGGTCAACTGGATAGAGATTTATGAAAACAGAATGCATTTAATCAATCTTTATATAGCAATAGCACTTAGACTTATATACTGCTTCATAGTGCTTTTACAGCCCTCTGTAACTGTTTAGAGTGTCAGCATATTGCCCCAAGAATCTGGGTCCCCATTTTACCATCTTCGGAAGGATGGAAGGCTTAGTGAACCTTGAGCTGGTGAGAATTGAACTCCTGGAAGTCAGCAGAATTAGTGTTCTGTACCAGCCTGCTACCGGCCCTGCAGAAAAGGCAGGGACAACCCCTTTTACAAGAAGGCAAGAGGCTGGAATTATGCCTGCCAAATTTATTGCTACAAAAACAAATAGAACAAGACACGAACCAAGAAACAGGAGCTTTTCAAGCGGTTGCCTTCAGCAAACCAGCCCTCCCACGCATTCCCCCTTAAATACAGTTCAGGGCGTGGCTTCTCTCTGCCTCCTTCCGAGGAGCCCCATTGCCTTCCTCTGTTTACTCCTGATTGACTGCCTCCTGCGTCGGGCGTCCTTGAACAGGGCCAGCTGTGGGTCATCTTCATCCACGCTGTCAGGCTCACACAGCTGGGTCTGTGTCATGACCAGATGAGAGGGGCCTGGCTGAGGGCTCTCATCAAGCTGTCCAATCCCCTCAGCAAGCTCTTCAACACCCCCCTCCTCCTCCTCCTCTGAGTCGTCCAACCCAACTGCCAAACCCACAGGCTGACCTTGAATCACAACACTTAGCCTGCAATACTGCATTCTAACCACTGCACCACCACAGCTCCATTCAAATTTGGACTATTGTCTTTCTTGCTTCATGAATGCCTTTTCTTCCATAGAAACAGAGTGAATTCAAGGTTTAAATTAAAATACAGATGGGACCACCAATACTAACATCTCTGGCATTGCAGCTTCTCATGCTGCAACCAGCCTCATTAAGTAGCAAACCAAAATGTTTATTTTCTCAGGTCCCTTATTAAATAATATACTCTGCCCTTAAAGGAAGGTATTTGTAGTTCAGGGTTGAAAATGAGGGACTCTTGGTGCTCTCTCCGCTTGGATAGATATTTCATTACCCAAACTAGGTGACATTATTAATGCTAGTCAATACTACCGTAGTAGTGATGAAGTTACCTAGTTTGGGTAATAAAACATCTGCAAGAAAACAACCAAGCTCAGAGAGCACCAAGGACCCTTCACTCGGTCTTTCCATTAGAATATTCTCAGGCAATTTAAACTATAGCCTTGTGTGGTGCCCAACACATTACTGGTAATTTTTTCAAGAGGAAGGCAATGACCTAACTTTTATTATTATCTTTTCTCTTTGGCTTATTCCATGTGTTTGATTTAAAAAAAAAAAGAATTCCAAGACATAATTACAGTACCTACTGAAAATAAAAAAATACATTTCTCTAAAATTAACAATTGAAATAATAACAACAGCAATAGTTCTAGCCAGCTTTATATTATAGAATTTTCCATCATTGTGGATACGGGGAAATCTTTTTGCCATAGTTATGGATGCACTATGCCATTTAATGAATTTTGTGATAAGTAACATTAGACTTGCTTGATAATTGGATGGGAATCCCCAGGGACATCCATGCAGTCATTAGGAGTCAAATTCCTCTCAAAGAAAACTTTGTTCATTTATAAACATTGTGTTCTTCCTCAGTTGCTAGAGTAATGGGGATTTTCATCCTACAGTCTCATGCATGTTTAGTTTAAAATCTAGTTGAATATGGTGGGAATTATCTCTAAGTAAGCACACAGAAGATCAGGCTGCCATCAGCTAAACAAGCAAGATGAATCTTATTGATATTTCTTAGACTGCAGTCATCAAAGTAAATGAAAACCAAGAAGCATTCAAAAGTATTCCTTTTTCAACAACGATCATTCAGCCTAAAGAACCAAGAAATCTGATTCTTTAGTAGGAATGAAAACCAGCCAAAATTTTGGGAGGAGTAGGCATATGTTAGCATCTGTAGTCATTACATTTCTCTTTTCTATTTCTTGAGATTGAGCCTTGATTCAGACAAGCAGCCTAGAGCAACGGGTGGGAAATCAGATATCCCACCACAATGTTGAGTATCTAAGGAAGTGTGTGACAAATTGTAATGACAGGGCTGATTTGGAGAATTATGTAAAGAAGTGAAGACTGTTTACTACCAAGACCAAAACAAAGAGAAATATACAACACAGATCTAGGTCACCCAACTATGAGTTAAAATGTTTTAATTTCTACTCAGACTTAAATATGAAACTACAAGAAATATAGGTTCAAATTTGAAATTCAAAAGGAATACTTAGGAATCTAGTTGTTAAAGCGGCATGTTTAGTGCTGAAAAATGTCTCTGTTTAAGAGTCCTGTTCAGAGCTTTAACATAATAACAGAGGTGGAAGGGACCTTTGAGGTCTTCTAGTCCAACCCTATGCTGACAAGTGGTTGTCCAGTCTTTTCTTAAAAGCCTCAAGTGATGAAGCACCCACATCTTCTGAAGGCAGGTTGTTCCACTGGTTAGTTGTTCTCACTGTCAGGAAATTTCTTCTTAGTTCTAGGTTGGTTCTCTCCTTGGTTATTTTCCATCCATTGCTTCTTGTTTTGCTTTCTTATGCTTTGGAAAATAGGTTCACACACACACACACCCTCTTCTTTGTGGCAGTCCCTCAAATATTGGAACACAGCTTTGACATGACATTTATATTTTAAACATTCTGATCTGGGAGAAAGTTATTCTTGATGCCAAATAGTATAATGATTAATTGGGTGTTATTGCAGTGTCACCTGCCCAAGCACAAGTCATGCTGTGCTTCCTCGTGGTAAAAGGAGAAGTGTTATTCTGGTGAGGGATGAACAGGGAGCACTGGGATTTTGTGTTAAGAATATATATATTCTCACTAAGGTCATTCAAGATGTGAAGGTCATCCCATCTGCCCAGCTAAAGTAAGAGGGCAACTATAATGGGCTGCAGAGATATAAGAAGATGCTGGAGGGAGACAATATTTTTATAATAATGGCAAAGGCATCCATTCTTATTGTGTAAGAGAAAACAATGGTCCATCAAACCTGTACTTTATCAGTTTGTCTACCTGGATAGAAATATAAAGTGATTGATGACTTCATGTTGGATGATGAACCCTTCAAGTTGGATGACGTTCAACAGGCTAATGAGGAAATGCTGAAGATCTTCTGGAATACTAATGTAGCTAGATTATGTTGGGATGTTTACTTGCTGATACTATGATTTAGGACAGGGGTCCCCAACCTTGGCAACTTTAAGACTTGTGGACTTCACCTCCCAGAATTCCTCAAGTCTTAAAGTCGCCAAGGTTGGGGATCCCTGATATAGGAAAAGAAAGCCCACAGCTGCAAAAACAGAATTACAGTGGGAACATTTAACCTAAGAAGCACGAACATGGGAAAATGTAGCATAGTGAATGATAAAATGAATCAACTATGTGTTGACATCTCACTCATCAGAAAATTGGAATAGATTGGAAATGGATCAGTTATAAGATCCTATTGTTTACTACGCAGGACATGAAAAATGGGGGGGGGGAAATGTGCTGCTTTCAAAGGCAGGATGGACCTATCTAAGACAATACTTGGGAATAATGCACTCAATGGCCAAATGATTTCATTTAGCCCTCATGGACAATTTTTTAATATGATGGGTTTATGCTCTAACCATTGATGTAGAAGAAGACCTTGATAGGTTTTATGATCAAGTACAATCTGAAATTTACAGAAGATACAAGTAAGATGTGCTCCCTGTGTTTGGAGATTGGAAGGAAAAAATATTGCTGGACTATACAATCTAGGAAGCCAAAATGAAGCAGCAGAATTTGGGGACTTAATCAGCTTTTGCAAGTTAAGTGTTTGCAAGTCTTCTTTGCTAACACAGTCTTCAAACAACCAAAGTAATGTCTATATACACGGACATTATTAAATAGAATACACAGAAATCAAATTGACTATGTTATGGTCACAAGGAATTCAGTTATAACAGCAAAGACCTCGGGCTGAACCTGAACAGAATACAAATTGCTCACAGGCATGTTTCAGATCAAGCTAAAGAAAAGGAGCAAAGTCGACTTCTGGGTGGCAAGGCTCCGTCAATGGCGGTCGTTTCAACCGTCAGCCCCATTGTTTTCCGTTGAATCGCGAAAACAGCAATAATCAGCTGTTTTATGGTTCGGGAACCCTCCCCTCGGGAGAAGAGGGGAGGGTGAGCATTCAGGTAGAGGTAGAGCTCCCCTAGACCCCCAGAATTATTATTCTGGGGGTTGAAGGGTGAGAGCTTCCTCGGAGCCTGAATCAACTCCGGACTTGGGGACTCCTCTGTTATAAGGCTTTGGAACAGAGCAGGACACTGCAACCATCCCTGCAATCAATGTTGTACCTTGGATACTTGGATGCAGGCAGAGCTGTGCAGGAGAATATTGAAATAGCAAGTATATGATCTTTAACTCCGGTGTATTTTAAAAGAAAGGAAGGAAGATGGCGTGGGAGTGAATTGTCAGAGAGAACGGTGAAGATCAAAAGGACAAGGGAAATAAAACAAAATAAAAGATTGAGTAGAAAGAAGAAATTGGGTTATAAAGTGACCTTGTGCAAAATATTTGAAATTGGTTTAAAAGTGACTTGAAAGATTTGGATATTTGACTGGGAAGTAATAAAGTTGCAATTTGGGCAGAAAAGTGAAAGTGAGAAATGAAAGTTAATTGGGTGTTAAAATGGCTTCTAAACCACCCAGAGTTTCTACTATGAGAAGTGCGGGTGCATCACCAACTCAGCAACAATCTGTACTACAGACTTTGATGCCACCCCCCGCAGTACCTACACCTGCATTGACATTAAAAGATTTACAAGATGCTTTAAAAAGTCAATCTGAGCAAATATCTAAGCAAATGGCAGAGCTTATTGATGAGAAAAATAAGGAAATACGAGAGGATATTTTATGGGCATTTCAGGGGCTGGCAGCTTGTATTGAGCATTTGGATGAATGTGTGGAAGAAGTAAATCAAAATAATTTGAGATTGGAGGCTAAAATGTCTGAAACTGGGAATAAAATGGAAAAGATTGACGACGACATGGTAATGATACAATACAGAGACATGGAGTTTGCCCTGAGGATAAGAGGTTTGAAAGAGGATTCAAAGGAAAATTTGAAGGAGATTTTAGCAGAAGCTTTGGAACTGAGTTTGGGGTGTCAAGCTGAAGATATTATGGTGGATATAGATAAAATATTTCGTGTCAACTCCTGGATTGCCAGGCAAAGAAAATTACCAAGAGATGTGGTAGTTTATTTCACAAAGAGATCAATTAGAAATGTGATTGTTCAAGCTTTTTACAATAACAGATTGAAAGTGGCTGATCAGGAGGTTTTGATTTTGAAAGAAATTCCTCCAAGAATTTTAAGGAAAAGGAAAAATTTTGCTTTTTTGGCAGATGAATTAAAGAAAAGGCAGCTCCAGTTTAGATGGGAGATACCAACTGGGTTGGTGGTGAACTATGTAGGTACAAGATATTGTCTTAATACAGTTTTGAAGGCACGAGATTTTTATTGCAATGTACTGAAAGCAGGTTCTCCACCATCCCCGGAATTTAAAAGAAGGAAGGAAGAAGGAGCGAGATAGGCACAAATGGAAAATATACAGGGAGATGCAGAAATCATTTCATTGATTGCAAAAGAAGCTCAGCAAACTTTGGAAACTGTGCAGCCCCAGGGATTGTTAGAAGAATCTAAGACTCAAAGAGTGACACGGGCGGCAGCTAGACGAAAGCAACAAGAACAAGAACAATAGAAATCTATAACTACAACTCAAGAATGTACTTATAGTGAAGCAGTGGGAGGTGCACGACCAAAGAGGCAGGTGTTTATGGATCTGCAAGACACACTCCGAAAGCTTCATGTCACAAAAGATGGCGACAAAGTTTCTAACCTGGAACGTTAATGGTTTAAACTCACCGCAAAAGAGTCAAGCACATATAAGAAGGATATATAATGCATTGATAGAAATAGATTCAGAAATGGAACTTGTTAAAGATTGTATGATAAAATGGGCCCAGAATATTCAAGAGCCAATAACGATGGATGTTTGGGGAAAAATTTGGGTCAGAAACATAAAATTTTCCCAGGCACAAAATTTAAGAGAGGATTTTTATAAAATGTTTTATAGATGGCATTTAGATCCTAAAAAAATAGCATGTATGTATCCAAATTATCAGCCTAAATGTTGGAGGTGTGGTTGTGATGATGCAACGTATTATCATATATGGTGGACTTACAAAAAAGTTAAAGGTTTTTGGATTAAAATTTGGTGCAATATGCAGAAAATATTTAAGAAAAAGATAAGGTTTTCTCCACAGTTATTTCTGTTGGGTATTATTGCAGATTGTACCATTATAGAAACCAAATTGATGTTGAATTTAATAACGGCAGCAAGACTTTTGGTATCTCAATATTGGAAGAAGGAGGACCTGCCTACGATAGAAGAGTGGACTTTAGAAGTTTCAAACCTGGCAGAAATGGCAAAAATCTCAGCATATTTGAAAGAACAATCGCAACAGAGATATATTTCAGAATGGAGAAGATGGATCGATTATATTCAGAATAAATATGGGACTAAAAAGTTTCATTTAGCATATGAATGAGCATTAGTATTATAAGATGTATTACTATTTAGTTATTATTATCTAGCTATTTAGTTATGTTTAAGGGGAGTTAAAGTGCGATAGAATTCAAAGTGTTTTTTTGTAGTTAGTTAGCATATTTTAGCTTAAGTTTGTAAAAGTTAATACCCTGTATTCAGCTCTGGGAAGTCGGGGGGGGGGGAGGAGGGAGGGGAAGTGGGGGGGAGGGGGAGAGAGGGAGTTTATGTTTTTAAAATGTATTTTAAAACTTTTCAATAAAAGAAAGAAAGAAAAGGAGCAAAGTCAATAGTTTTTATTACACAATCTTTAGCATAGGACCACCATTTTTGAAGAGAACATCAGGAATCACTTTGAAGCCTTGAACCACACTGATAGGAAACTGGAAGAACTGTACTATGAAATCAAAGAGGTTATTAAGGAGAAACGTGAAAAGGGACTGCTAAAGGCCAAGAAAAAGAAGAAAGTGAATTCAATGTCAGAAGAGAATCCAAAGCCAAGAAAGACAATGATCTTAGGAAAGAATTTAGCAAAGCATTTCAAAAGAAACAAGAAGCCATTTTGCAATGACATTGAAAAGTCCGTGAAGATGGAATCAAACAAACAAACAAAACCCAAGGAAATTCTTTCAAAATATCTCTGAACTGAGAAGGTTGCAGCCAAAGAAGCAGGATAGCAAGACATTTGATGCTCTTGAACTTTGGTGTTGGAGATGATTCCTAAAAATGCCCTAGATTTCCAAATAGACCAACAAATGAGACATGGAAAGGAGCAACCCAGAGTCTCATGAGGTACAAATGACCAGGCTCAAATTGTCAGATTTTGACACATTATGTGAAGACTCAGCAACCCTTGAGAAGCCTATACAGGTACTCCTTGACTTACAAAGGTTCGTTTAGTGACTATTCAAAGTTAGAATGGTGCTGAAAAAAGTGACTTATGGCCGTTTTGGCAACTGACTCATATTTATGACAGTTGCAGTCTCCCGGGGTCACATAATCACCTTTTGTGACCTTCTGACAAGCAAAGTCAGTGGGGAAGCTAGATTCACATTACAACCATTTTATTAACAACTGTAGTGATTCATTTAACAACTGTGGCAAGAAAGGTTGTAAAATGGGGCAAAATTCACTTAATAGATGTTTCACTTAGCACCAGAAATTTTGGGCTCAACTGTGGTTGTAAGTTGAGGTCTATCTGTAATTCTGGGAAAGGTGAAACTAAAGCGAAGGAGGAGCAGCACGAAGGTGGATGGACTCTATTAGAGCAGTGATGGGTATTCTATTGAAAAACCTGAAAGACCAAGTTAGGGATAGATCACCATGAGAAAATCTATGTACTATGTAGTGCCTGAAAGTTGACACTGACTTGATGGCAAATAATCAATCCATTGATCAATCAATCAAAAGTAGTAGTATGTCCTATTTAAAAATAATATTCCTATTGTAGTTGTTTGGGAAGTAGGATATGGACTTAGGGTAGCTATCAAAAAATGCCAACATATACTCATAGTTTTGAAGACATGGTGGAGCAGAAGTCATATTAATCTACAGAGGCTAAGAATCAGGATGAGCTTGTTCCACCTTTTCAGACTAGCCCATTTCAGTAAAAGGCTGGAGACAAGTTGGATATTGATCAAGGGGAGAAGTAACCTGGAATTAAGGAGAAACTTCCTGACAGTGAGGACAATCAACCAATGGAACAGCTTACCCCCAGAAATTGTGAGCGCTCCCTCATTGGAAGTTTTCAAAAAGAGACTGGACAATCACCTGTCTGGGATGATATAGGTCCTCCTGCTTGAGCAGGGGGCTGGACTAGAAGACCTCCAAGGTCCCTTCCAGCTCTATTCTATTCTAAGATCACCCTGAAAAATATCCATCTATCTAGATACTGACTTCATTTCACATAATCAATCAATCAATCAATATCTGAGCCAAACGGATGCACTGAGGATGCACTGAGATGTTCTAAAAATGCAGTTTAGAAGACGTCCTATCTCTGGTTGGAATATTCCTTACTAGTACATAACCAAAGATCTTAGAAAAAACTAAAGATCTTTCTGATATCAGGGATAAGTCCAGAGTCTTTTACGAGGATCAGAAAGGGAACCTGTTTCAGAATCAGCATGGATCAAATTAACAAATGTCAGGGGGAAATCCTACACTGACTCGAATCAACATCTTGTCCTCCCTGAGGTTTTCCTATGATGTCCTGTTGACCACTGGGAGGATTCTATATCAACGGTGCCAGCAATACTGTGAGACAAAATGGTAGATCCTTCAGTTAACAGCTTTTAGCAGGTAAAAGGTTCCCCCGCACATGCGTGCTAGTCGTTTCCAACTCTAGGGGCTGGTGCTCATCTCCGTTTCAAAGCCGAAGAGTCAGCGCTTGTCCGAGCATGTTTCCGTGGTCATGTGGTCAGCATGACTAGATGCCAAAGGTGCATGGAACGCTGTTACCTTCCCACTGTAGTGGTCCCTATTTTTCTACTTGCATTTTTGTGTGCTTTCGAACTTCTAGGTTGGCAGAAGCTGGGACGAGTAACAGGCGCTCACTCTGCTACGTGGCACTTGGGATTCGACCCGCCAAACTGCCGAGCTTCTGATCGACAAGCTCAGCGTCCTAACCCACTGAGCCACTGCGTCCCCTTTAGCAGGTAACAGCAATATATTAAGGCAGGGATGTCCAATCTAGGCAATTTTAAGACGTGGACTTCAACTCCCAGAATTCCCCAGCCAACCATGTATTTATTGCATGGCTGACTGGGAAATTCTGGGAGTCGAAGTCCACAAGTCTTAAAGTTGCCAAGGTTGGACACCCCTGCACTAAAGGAAGCAGAAGAGACAAACAAATCTGTTCCTTTTTCTTCCCTCAGTCCAAATTCCTATTTTTTATCACTCAGTCGCCATTAAAAAGTCATTATTTATTTTTATGAAGACACATTTTCATTAATAATCTGAAAACTGTTCACATTCATCTGTACGGGCCAAACCCAATAGGTACAATTAATCTGCCTTTCCCAGAGCTAACAAACACAAGGCACTGAACTGAGAAAAAGAAGGATGACAAAAATATCGACTATCCAGTAATTCCAAAGCATAATTTGGCAGTTTCCCCCCACCTTCTACTCATTTTTCCTGGCAAAAAAATCCTATCTCGTGTAAGTGTCTGTATTTATTGCTAGGCTGGCTCTATTGTTTCCAATCTCAATCACAGCTATTCACCGGCTTTCTCTCCAAGATAAAGGCTGATAGAAACAAACATTTTACATCTCTTGAGACTACCAGTACAGACATCTATACTACAGTCAGTGAAGTCTCCAAAAATGTTTGGAAAATGCAAGCAGAATGGGACATAAATAAATACCGTAAAAATAAAATTCCTTGCCACCAAAAAAAAAAAGTTCATCGGCTGCAGACTGTATCCGGTCATTATGCACCGAAAGCAAAGCAACTGAACTGGCTGGCCTGATTTTTGCTCCCAACCATGGAATAAAATGGGAATTTTTGCAGCATCTGAGCATCTGCAGTGAAGTTGTTACGAAAGTCCCACTGTATAGCAGGCTCACAAATCCCACTTTGCTGGAGATACTCTTGCTTGAGGACACTTTGGGATAGAGTGGGAAGAAAAGGAAAACAGTACATTTAATTAGGGAAACACCCTAATTAACAATCTGAAGCCACACACCACCCAGGCACCACAAATAATTTACACATGACAATCACATCTGTACAGACATGTCAAACACAAGGCCCGGGGGCCGGATCCGGCCCGTGAAGTGGTTTCATGCGGCCCGTGAAGCCATCCTGGAAACAGTGAGGGAACGGCCCCCACTGCCTTGGCCCTGGCCCAGAGACCCTCCTTCTGCCAGAGACCCTCAGATCTGTCCCACTCCTGCCCAGGCCCCCACAGGCACCCTTGATGCGAACGATGTAGAGCTGGCCATGCCCACCCAGTAGGCCATACACACTCTAGCCACACCCATCCAGTAGGCCACGCCCACCCAGGCCATACCCACCCGGCCCCTTGAGGGCAACCGCAATGCTGATGCGGCCCTCAATGAAATTGAGTTTGACACCCCTGCATCAGTAGATTAAAGTATTACAAGAATATTTCAACTAAGACTTTTGATATAGACTGAAAATGGCCCTCCGGCAAGAATGTGTGACTTCAAAAAGGATTCTGGGTACACCAGAACCTTCTTTCAAACTTGGCAACATAATCTTGAGATAAAGATGAAGGTGTTGAAGGAAAAATCTTCACCAGGGTCCAGTTCAAACCAGGAATAAACTACAACCTTCTTTCTAAAGCAGTGACCATGTTGTTTATTCCCGGCTTGGACTGGACTTTGTTGAAGGAAAAATGTTCATCAGAGGAATGATTGTTTTTCAATAGAAGAGAATTTTTGTAGTTCACGGTTGAACTGTGATGTTCTTGATTCTCTCTGAGCTTGGTTGTTTTCTTGAAGACATTTCATTACCCAGCTACGTAACCCCATCAACGCTAGCAGAGATATTTACACTGATGATGTTATTTAGTTGAGTAACGAAACATCTGCAAGGAAACAAGCAAGTTCAGAGAGCACCAAGGACTTCACCATAGTGTTTGTGTGTGTGTGTGTGTGTGTGTGTGTGTGTGTGTGTGTGAATCCTTCTTGACTTTAAAAGCTCTTCAGGTTTCAGCTGGGAAAACTCAGTTGCCAATTTGTGCAGCTGCAGCTTTTGCTGACCCAGAATCCTGAGATAGTAACTTTAGCCACTGGGCTGCAGGGTTGAGATGGAACCTATTTTGCATTACAAGCAAATCCGGGCTGTTGCCAACTTTGCAGCATCAATTCTGCGCTATATACAAGGAGGTCAATAATATTGACGTAAAGGCAACAAACAAAAGTGTATTGAGGCTGGGTTGTTTTTCTAAGATTATCTTGAATGCAGACTTTCTATGACCGCATCAATTCCTGTGTTTATTTGTGTAACTAACTTCCCTTGTAACGCTGCAGCAGATTAAAAAAAAAAGGAGAAAAAAAAGCAGAGTTCTTCCAGATGTGTGAAGAAACACAGTTGCTTTGGTCAGATTTTGTACACCACAGTGCTGCTATTCTTCTCATTCTCCTTAAAAAGAAACCCAACAGTTTTAACTCTCAGTCATGATTGTTGGAAAGGTCAGACGTTTCCTTTATAACCGTCAGGAAAAAAAGATAGGGATACGAGAGAAACCTTTCCCCATCATGTAGTCTAAACTTGGAAACAAACCAGGGGGTCCAGTTTCAAACTGCTTGTATTAAGAAACAGCTATACAAATCCCAAAGCTGACTTGGAGTCAATGTGTGGGTAACATAGGCAACTTGGCTGTTTGGATCAGTGCCGAAGGATTACGCCAAATAATCATTTTTAATAAATACTTTTCTTTGGATTTTTGTATTTTCTACATGCAAATAGAGGGTTAGTAAATAAGGTAAAGGTTCCCCCGCACATGCGTGCTAGTCGTTTCCGACTCTAGGGGCCGGTGCTCATCTCCGTTTCAAAGCCGAAGAGCCATTGCTTCTCCGAGGACGTCTCCGTGGTCATGTGGCCGGCATGACTAGATGCCAAAGGCACACAGAACGCTGTTACCTTCCCACCGGAGTGGTCCCTATTTTTCTACTTGCATTTTTACGTGCTTTCAAACTGCTAGGTTGGCAGAAGCTGGGATGAGTAACAGACGCTCACTCTGTTACGTGGAACTCGGGATTCAACCTGCCAAACTGCCGACCTTCTGAACGACAAGCTCAGCGTCCTAACCCACTGAGCCACCGCGCCAATCAGCAAAATTTAAGTCTATGTTCTTAGCATGATTTCTATGAATCTATTCTAAGGCTGGATTCAATTTAATTGGAATTTGAAACAAGCTAAGTCAGCTTCAGCCTTATAATTAAACTGGAGCTGCACTTCTTTCCACTGTGCAAATTGAAAAACAGGAAAAGAGTACAGTAATACATTTGTAGGACTTATCTTACCTGGAGGTTGGGATTTCTCTTATTTACTTTTTATTTTATTTTTGCACAGGAGATTCTTTCAGTCTCTCAAGTTGCTGGTTATCTTCCTCTTCCCATGTTGGAGCCCTATGTAAATTCCCACTCAGCTTTTAACTCAACTTTTCATTCATCACTAAGATATGAATGAAAGCATTTACAAAGGTCACAGTTAAGATTTTTAAAAGCCTGATATTCTGCATCACAACTGAAAAGAAGCTGGAAGCCACCAAAATATTTTATGCATTTATTTATCAAATTTATATAGACCCCCTTTTCATAAATATTACTGTGGGCACTGAACAAACAAGACTGCTTCAAGTTCAGAATTCTTTCAGAGTGTCTGAAAGTCTATTTTGAACCTGAATTGGAAATGGCACATCTCTGTTTCCTAGCTTTCATCCTCTTATACAGAAGAAATGTAATAAATCATACCGAAATCTCCAAGGTAATTAACATGTTCCCATTTTCACAGTCCCCTCTTCAAGACAAGCAGTAGTACAAAAATGAATTTTTATATACATGGCAATACATGGAGAGACCGTTCTTCCTAGATCGTCATGGATCATACAGAAATTACTTCTTCAGTCACAACATTTCTCCAGTAAGTTACCTTGGATGTAAATTCAATGATGAGTCCTTGGAAGGGGCTCCCAGTTTGCCTCATTGAAGAATACAAAAATGTGACTATGAAGAATCTAAATATAAAGACTCAGATACATAGTATGAAGGAGTGGACCTAACTGCCATATGGGGTATAGTTTCAAGAATGTGATAAGCTGCCCACACCTGATTCTACTACCATTCAGCATGCTTGCACAGGGTATGAAATTACAATCCTTGTTCTCTAGGTGTACCTGGCTCAGTAGTGTTAACTGTGAGGGATCTTGGAGTCCTCATGAATAATCACTTACATATGAGCCAGCAGTGTGCTGCAGCTACCAAAAAACCCAACACAGTACTAGGCTGCATTAACGGAGGGATAAAATCAAGATCACATGAAGTATTAGTACCACTTTAATAAGTCTTGGTAAGACCACACTTGGAATACTGCACCTAGTTTTGGTCATCACGATATAAAGAAGATGTTGAGACTCTAGAAAGAGTGCAGAGAAGAGCAACAAAGATGATTAGGGGACTGGAGGCTAAAACATATAAGGAATGGTTGCTGGAATTAGATATGTCTAGTTTAATGAAGAGAAGGCCGAGGGGGGACATGATAGCAGTGTTCCAATATTTGAGGGGCTCCCAAAAGAGGAGGGGTCAGCCTATTTTCTAAAGGCAGGACAAGAAGCAATGGATGGAAACTAATCAAGCAGAGAACCAACCTAGAACTAAGGAAAATTTCCTCACTGTGAGAATTAATCAGCGGAACGGCTTGCCTCCAGAAGTTGTAGGTGCTCCAATAATGGAGATTTTTAAGAAGAGATAAGACAACCATTTGTCTGAAATGGCGTAAGGTTTCCTGCTTGAGCTGGACTAGAAGACCTCCACAGTCCCTTCCAACTCTGTTATTCTGTTATAGTCTCTTCCGCTCCCTTAGAAACACCAAATAAATGCTCAGTGGTGAGATCTGGAAACTTTCCAAAAGTCTTCCAAACAAACCACTGCTGAAGCAGTTTGATCCACTGCACGTCCTGTAAGGAGCAAAAAAGAGTGCTGAATTTCAGAAGGCAACTGAGCCTTTAACAATTACCCCAAGACCTTTTTCCTAAAAGATTTGCTATAATGGCCAGTTCCTGAGAAGCATTAGCTCTTTACCCTGACTTAAGAGCATATCACCAAAGTCTTTTGTGTTGTGTTCTCTGAAGAAAGCCCTTTTGGCTGCAAACTCTCTTTGGTACTTTTTCTTCCCCCTACCAAAGAGAGGTTGCTGATGTTGTATTGACGTTGTTACATTCAAGTAGCCCAAAAAGGAGCAATGCCAGGAAACTTTTGGATTAACCAAAATGTCCTCAAAAATCAAAACATCTGATGTGACCTTCATTTTCCATCATTCATTAACAGGTTTGATGCAGTTTCATTTAATTGCTTAATCAAAGAAAGGCTGTGCAGTGCACAGCATCTTGCAAAGTCTTAAGAAGGAAAAAAAAGTACACTATTGAAAGACCAGCCATACCATTTCCTATCTCCAGAAGTTTTTTGATTTTAAATGAAGCTGTCTTAGTTTTGCTTCCCCTTGGAAATGTGTCAAGAAAAGCTTCTGCCAATGTTTCCATTTTTGCTGATGTTGTTCAAAAAACAAAACAAAAAACCCCAGAAGGATTTGGCTAGGGATACTGGAAACAATCACAACATCTGGAGTTCAAGGTTAGGAGGACTTCTTATGCTTGAATCTAACCATGATGCCTAGTACGGACGGGTTGTTATATGAGATTTCTTACAAATCTTACTTTTTTTAAGTCACAAAGTTGCACTAGAGTCCTCAAGGTAAAACTATATGACCTTGTGGACAGTTGATTAACATCAAGAAATAATATCAGAAGAGTCAGTTCTACTATGATATACAGGTAACCCTTGACTTACGACCACAATTGAACCCAAAAAACAAAACAATCATGTAAGAATCACAACAACAGAACATAAAATGTAAACCAAAACTGAAAACACAACATATTTACAGTCCCAATGAAGTTTCTAGGCAGGCGCATCTGAGAGTCTAGCCCAGAGTTCAAGGGAAAAAACAAATTTTTTAAGGGTTATGGAAAGCCAACTGAGATTGAGTCACCTGAATCTCAAGGGTTGAGGGTATGCTGCTTCCAAGGACAGGCAAAATGATGGAGAAGGCATACCACCTGGAGCCCATAAAGTGTGAGAGCTTACTTATAGATTGTTCCCAAATGTTAGTACCATGTTGACATGATCTCAAAGAACACTGTACAAAGTTGACCCTACTTCTACTTAGTGACCCACAGTGGAAATAATTTTGGGCTGATAAAGGAATGCTAAAAGGGCTATGCAGAAAAATTATCCTCCCCATTTTGTTGACCGGTTCTTCTTCGTAACAGAATATGACAGACCTTTGGAGGCCTTCTAGTCCAAAACCCTGCTCAAGCAGGAAATACTATACCAGGGGTAGGCAGCCTTGTCTCTTTTATGACTCGTGGACTTCAACTGCCAGAATTCCTGAGCCAGCTGGCTCAGGAATTCTGGGAGTTGAAGTCCACGAGTCATAAAAGAGACAAGGTTGCCTATCCCTGCTCTATACCATTTCAGACAAATGGCTGTCCAATCTTGTCTTTAAAAAAATCAGCATTGGAGCACCCACAACTTCTGGAGACAAATCATTCCAATGATTAACAGGATTTTTTTCCTTAGTTCTAGATTGGTTCTCTCTTTGATTAGTTTCCATCCATTAATAATAATAACTAAATAATAACATCTTTGTTACAGTTATCAATAGTCTTTAGCTTATACATATCTTAATCGCATTTGCATTCGATCCTTATATACAATCAATGTCCTGTTATTGCTTTTTTCCCCTAATTTCCCATCAATATTCAAACTAACATTTGTTATTTATAATTTCCAAGTGTTTTATATTTAGGTGACCAAAGTTTCCCTTATCTCAACTTCTTCCTTTTTCCCCTTTTCATAACAAAGTCTAATATTCTAAATACACATCTTATCTATTTGATTATAGTCTTGTTCTGTTTTCTAAAAGTTATCTATTTTCCCCCATGTTAAACCATCTAATTAATAATACAGTATCCCCTCTAATAAATCAAAACCATTATATATGTTACCTGGGTTAACCAATAATTCAGTAACACATAAATATTTCATATTGGGCGAACAAAATTCTTATTTTCAACTAAGTAAAAACATTTTTATTGCATTTATCAAAACTTTTTAGCCTATACATAAACTTTAATTTCCCATCAATATTCAAAGACAAGACAAGAAAACAAAAATAAAAACAACAACAACAGTTCAAAAAGGCTAGATATGCTACACAGAAGTTCCTTCTTTGCAGCTGGGTATTTCACAGGTAAGTAGACAAATAGGGACCACTACGGTGGGAAGGTAACAGCGTTCCGTGTGCCTTTGGCGTCTAGTCATGCCGGCCACATGACCACGGAGACGTCCTCGGACAAGCGCTGGCTCTTCGGCTATGAAACGGAGATGAGCACCGGCCCCTAGAGTCGGAAACGACTAGCACACATGTGCGGGGGAACCTTTACCTTTACCTTTACCTTATTTCACAGGTGGTAGCTGTCAAGGTCAAAGAAATTTTATCCAAAGTCTGGGCTTCAAGCCAAGTCTCTTTTAAACAATAACAAATTGTAATGCCATACTTCACCACAATATGTCACTGATGTTGTCTTAAGCTTTTTAGATCCAAAATTTATATGGTGATTTTTCAAATCTTATTTAAAAAAAATGAAAACAAACATCTCCAATGAGAGAAGGAATACTTTTAGTCCCCAAGTTTCAAAAGAACATACATCCAATTAAATTAAAATTGTTCTTATAATTGGTCTGTTTCCCCTGGTTAGTTAGTCATCACTTTTCTTAGAGGGTGGGTTAAAAATTCCCTTCCCTCTCTCCTCACAGGGGGAAAAATACTTTGGGCAGCTTTTACAGGAAAAAAATACTTAAAATTTTAAAAAGAGGATCAGGTCTCACCCAATTTCATCCGTGTTGCTTTAAAGTTGCTTGGTGGTGATTTTGACTTCAGCTGTCAGCAGCTTAGTGATAAGCTATATTGATTTGGTCGGTCTTTCCCCTGCCAGTTTGGAGGGCTTCCCTGGATCAAACAGAAGGGCTGCTGCCCTCCCACAATCAAACAGGGATCCCCTCCTTGCTCGTCACCCCTACAGGGTAACTTTCAACCCTTTCCAGGATCCCCCAGCAGAACGAATTCGGACACGAAAGACGGAGCTCACCTTCCTGCATCTGCAGCGCCGCAATGGCAAACCGGAATTTCCTCCATTCATTAATTCTTGTCCTGCCTTCAGATGATTTGGAGAATAGATTGACCACTTCTTCTTTGTAGCAGCCCCTAAGATATTGAAAGATTGAATAACAGAAAACAGAGCTGGAAGAGATCTTGAAGGTCTTCTAGTCCAACCCCCTGTTCGGGCAAGAAGCCTACTCTAGAGACTAAAACATACTTCAGGATTACTCGCCCCCTCCAAAAGAAAATCTCAGACAACTGTGAATAAAGTCAGACAGTAGCACTGGGCAAGTGGCGAAGTTGCTAAGGAGCCAGAACAGATGATTTTGCTCACAGAAGAAAAAGACAGTAGTAACCCCATAGAAAGCAGAATGGCAATACATCCAGAAGAAGGAAATAGCATGTTGGCTGTCCTGTTAATCTGATGAAGCTACTGTCAGAAGTCAATAGGAACAGTGTAAAAGGAAGGTTCTAAATCCAAGTAGAGTTGAGTGTAATCCATTTTGCTGAATTAAATCCAATAAGAGAAAACAAAGATAAGGCCATTGTTTATTTACTCTGTAAATAGTGGGTTTGGGGGGAGTGCCCAAAAATGCCCACACGTAACTTTTCTCCCCTTCCCATATCCATTCCCCTATCAGTAGCATGCACATCCACCCAGTTTTTATGGGCTCCATTCACATACGATTATCTTATCTGCACACCCGCTAGCTATCTCACTCACACATTTGTGTCCCTTTTTTTCCACAGACAGTTCTTCACCTTCTTCATGACTAAACAATGGGTTGTGTTATTGCTGTTGTGAATTTGATTTGAACCCCATCTTTTTTTTCCCCCAGATTGCTCTGACAGCAAAATACACAACATAAATTGGCTTAAACCAGCTACTTATTTTGAGGAAAAATTGGCACTTTAATGATGCATAATAATATCATGTATAGGTTGTCCCCATCTAAAAGTAGAAAAATTATAGTATCACATCCTTTAACTTCTTGTTTCAAGAAATTATAACATACCCTTAAAAATTATACCACCTTGTAATATGTTTGATGACCCAGAAAGAGGATTATTTTGTCCATTAACATTATATGTCATCTTGCTGCCTTTTGTGTGTTTGTATATTTTTTCATAATATATTAGGTGTATTGGGGGAAACTGGCAAAGTCCCCCTTTTTCCATAGGAATAACCTCTTTTGTGCTTCTACCTGATAATTCCCTGTCTTTGAGAAATGACACTACAGTATGCTCTAATTGATTAAAAGTAGCTTTAATTTTAATGCGCACATGCACAGTATATAAAATTAAATTTGCAATGATATATATCAACTACATTAGATATGTTTCATTACAGCAGCAAAAACTGTATGGCTCATGTGACTGATGCTAAGAGAAGTTCCAGAAATGAGGTCTGAATGAGGAGTGGAGAGATTAATTGTTAGAAAGGAAGTTAATAGACCTCTAGATCTATTTTACGCTTGTGTAAGCAACAGCTCCTAGGAGACTTGCCCCATTAGGAAAGAGTCCAGCTGCAAATCCAATTGTATAAATATCTGCCAAAATCCCACCATTATTATGCACAATATTAAAGAATTATTTGATCTATATTCCAGGTATCTTATGTCATCAGATTTCATGTTTATCCTAGATGAATGACACTAGATCCTAAATGAGTGACAGTAGAAAGAATGCAGAGAAGAGCAACAAAGATGATTAGGGGCCTGGAGGCTAAAGCATATAAAGAACGGTTGCAGGAATTGGGTATGTCTAGTTTAATGAAGAGAAGGACAAGGGGTGACATGATAGCAGTGTTCCAATATCTAGGGGGGTGCCACAAAGGAGAGTCAACCTATTCTCCAGGGCACCTGAAGGCAGGACAAGAAGCAATAGATGGAAGCTAATCAAGGAGAAAATCAACCTAGAACTAAGGAGAAACTTCCTGACAGTGAGAACAATTAATCAGTGGAATGACTTGACTCCAGAAGTACTGGAAGTTTTTAAGAAGAGATTGGACAGCCATTTGTCCACAATGATATAAGATCTCCTGCTTGAGAAAGGGGGTGGGTGGACTAGAAGACCTCCAAGGTCCCTTCCAACTCTGTTATTTTGAACTTGGCCATTTTAATATGTGTGGACTTCAACTCCCAGAATTCATGTTTGCTGGAAAATTCTGGGAGTTGAAGTCCACACTTCTTTACTGCCCCAAATCTTATAGCCAACTGTGATGGTGATGGTGAAAGAGGAGGAAATAGCACACATGTGACTGGAAGGTCTATGAAAGTGGTCACATACTTGTTACTCAATGCCTTAAATATTAAGTAGTTGGATGCTTTTTCAAGCCTGGTGCTAAGAAATGGTTGATTCCTTGTTGTCTGCTAATACCAATATAAAGAAAGTAAAAAATGATTTGGAGATCAAGAAATAGTTGGATGGCACAAAAGAAGAAAGGAAGGCAAAAGGAGTTTACATACATACAGTACTTACCTATCTATATACAGTACATACATACATTGTACTTTTGCAAACAATGGGATTTTCCTGAATCTGTTTAGCAATTCTCAACTTTCAGATCTGGAAACAGTGATAGTTATGCAACATGCAAATTGTGCTGTACCCAAAGTAGTAAATTTCTTAGACAGATGGTTAAAACTGACCATATTAATTTATCAAGAAAGAGTTTCAAAACTCTAGGAAACAAGAAAAAGTAAAATTCGGTGAACAAATTCCAATCTATCCTAAACTTACCCCATTACTAGACCCTGAAAAGCTTTCATTCATGTGCTGTACATCAACCTCAAATGTTGTAAGTGAGAACAGCCGTTTCCCATGCTCTTCCAATATCCTCGTTGTGGCCTCTCCTGTAATTCAGAATTCTTCCTACAGAGATCTTTCAAAGACAATGTGACAATTTCAGCAAGAACAGGGTAACTATTGCCTTCGGAAGTCAAAACAATCGCACCCTATTTTTGTAGTCAAAGCAAATATTCAACCCAAGAAAATAAGCAAGGGGACTTAAACACATCTGAGATCAAAAGGCAGATGACTTTGTTTCAAATAATCACAATCTTTTGATTGTTCACATAGCCCTTGTATGTGAAAAGTAGAATACTTCCTCGGTTAATATGGCTTTTGACTGCCTAGTAAAGAAGGGATCCAATTATTTTACTAAGGGTAGATGCAATGCTGGATTTGCACGGTGCTATTTAGGGGTCCATGTAATACAATTGCAGAAACCAAAGGGATAATGCATATTGCCTTTGAACAATAGGTGCAATACGATATATCACATTTTCCCCTTCAATGGTAAGTAATGACACTTCAAAAGAAAAAGTTTCCCCTTCCTCAAAGCAAGCTGGACGTTCTACATTTCTTTCTGCTCAACGGGCTGATGGGAAATCATCAACAGAAATGTATCATGAAGATTCTTATGTTTAATATAAGACCCAAATACAACTGTAAACATAGGCCTCGAAGTCCTAGTAGACAATCACTTGAATATGAGCCAGCAGTGTGCAGCAGCAACCAAAAAAGCTAATACAATCCCGGGTTGTATAAACAGAGGCATAGAATTTTGGTCACCATATCACAAAAAAGAGGTTGAGAGTTTGGAAAAAATTCAGAGAAGAGCAACTAAGTTGATCAAAGGCCTGGAGACTAAAACATACAAAGAACGGCTGCGAGACTTGGGTTTGGCTAGTCTAAAGAAAAGAAGAAATAGGGGAGACACAATAGCATTCCAGTATTTGAGGGGCTGCCACAAGGCAGAGGGGGGCAGGTTGTTCACCAGAGCACTAGAAGGAAGGATGAGAAACGGTTGGAAACTGATCAAGGAGAGAAGCAACCTGGAATTATCTTGATGATGGGTTAAAAAAAAAATTGCTTCCAAGCAAACTTGCTGGTATTCAAGATCACTTTTGAAAGGCCTATTGTCCAAGATATTGTAAATGATGAATGGACAATTCTCTTCTTGGTAGTGGCATCCTACCTTCAGAATACATTTCCAGTTAAAAGATGCCAGACAGATTTTAAAAATTATATTTCCGGGTCATTCAACTCAAGCTTATATCAAATCTGTGGCTCAAAGCAAATTCTATTTTATTTTTGCAATGTTGCATGGTTATTTTTGCCTTATTTGTTATTCCCAGCCCCTTATGCTTGTTTTTGAAAAGTGGGATATTGGTTTAAGCCACTGAGTCCAACTTCTCATTTATTGCAGAAATTCAGCTTCAAATACAGGTAGTCCTCAACTTGCAACTGAATAGTTCGTGACTGTTGACAAAGTTACAATGGACTCCAAAAGGTTCTTATGACTTAGTTCTGAAGTATCAAATGGCTGCCTCCCACAGACATATGATTGCATTTGGGGCTTTCACTAACTGGCCCACATTTATGGCCATTGGAGGCATCCCAGAATTGCATGACTGTGATTTACGACATTTTTGGTGAAAACTAATGTTTACTTCCAGTTTACGGCGAAACGCCCCATAGCAAACAATGGGTTCACTTAACAACCACCACATTCACCCTATGGCTTCCCATGTTCACTTTGATTGCCAAGTTTCCTTAAGACCACTGCATTCACTGTTGCAAGGAAGGTTGTAAAATCAGGTCAGTCACATGGGTGACCTGCTTTACAACTTACAACCATAATTGTCTGGCTCAGTCATATATCAAGGACTATCTGCATTCACGGTAGATGGCTGACCTGTTCCAATTTCTCTGAAATCTTCTAAATTAGGGCATAGGACAAAAATTGATACAGTTCTTAAGATGGAGATTGATCAAAATAGAGTAGAAAGGAATGACTATTTCTGGTGATTTGGAAGTTATATTTTTGTTACTGGAGCCAAAACGGCATTTGCTAGATTACCAGTCAGGTTACGATGAACTATATCCAATTTGGATCTGACTATTAGAATAGGGGTCCCCAACCTGTGAGCCATGGAGGGCTGTACCCTACTGGCCACAGGGCCATGGGACAGGCTGGTCAGTGTGCATGTGTGTGCATGCACACCTCCTCACTTGTGCTAGCACCACAGCCAGGGGGCACAAAAACAAGATGCCATGCCATGGGGCGCAAAAATGGGATGCCGCTGCCACACTTCGGGGCATGAAAACGGGCCGCCGCTGTGCTGTGGGGTGAAAAAACAGGGCACCGCCGCATCATGGGGCACAAAAATGGGCCACCGCCATGCTGCAAGGTGCAAAAATGGCCACCACACCATGCAGAAACAAGGCACTGCACCATGCAAGAATGGGGCAGGGCTAGTGAGTATCACACAGGCACTAGCACTACCCCATTTGCGGTACACATGTGCTTGCGACGCCGTGCGCGCACACGTGCAAGCACGCTTGCAAAATGCTTCCCCCTCCCTTTTCCTCCAGTCTGCCAACCAACAAAGGTTGGTGACCTCTGTATTAGAACATCGGTCTGGGCCCCCAAATTCTGTGGGCAGAGATTGCCTGCAATACTGCGCTTTAACCACTGCACCATGGCTCCTATGAAGGATTCAATGAGCCTCTTTCGACAAATGGAAAATGTGCTGGAATGCATTGATGCAAAGAGTTTCTAAGGATGAACTTTCCCGTGAAGACCAGCTGTGCATTTGTGGTTTGCGCCTCTCTTTTACAGAAATGTGGCTTGGGGTCTAAGCAAGCCATCCTACCATTTTCTTAATGGACTGTTCCATTCCTTGTATGTTCCTGGCTTTCAAATATTGGCTGCACCAGTAGAAATTTAATTCAGAAAAACGAGGGAATATTTTTGCATGCCCCAATCCCCAGAAAGGTGACACAGAATGAATGAGGGTGGAATAAGCATTGTGGAAAGTAACGACTTGGCTCATACAATACAGGAATTTGCATTGTGAAGCCTGCTAGATTCCATGTGGCCTCTGGCACGTGGGTTTCTCTGTGTGACTAAGCAGGCCTGTCTTTTCCTGTTTTAATTAAATGAAATCTTTTTCACTCCATGGCAGGAGGATCACGTTACTGGGAAATGAGTCCTCCTGCACTTCTTTTTTACATCTCATCTGAGAAATATCCTTGCCTCTTTTTTCAACTTAAACCCTGAGACTTGGCAGCAGACGGAATGGGAATAAGACACAGGAAAATAACTGGAGAAGAAAGCCTTTACAAAGCTGGTTAAAGGTAACTTGGGTGAAGAAGAAGGAAAAAAAAGGCGAAAGGGTCTAAACTATTTTGTACAAGTTTTGAAAGATCCTTTTGCATATCTCGGCTCCTTTGTTCTGAGACGTTTCCCACAGAAGCAAAGCTGGTGAGTTTTGCAGAGAATGAAAGCAACAAAATTTGGGTTTGGCTAGTCTAGGGAAAAGAAGGACCAAACTCAAATCTTGACATGATAGCAGTATTCCAGTATTTGAGGGGCTGCCACAAAGAGGAGGGGGTCAATTTATTTTCCAAAGCACCAGAGAGCAGGACAAGAAACAAGGGATGGAAACTAATCAAGGAGAGAAGCAACCTTGAACTAAGGAGAAACTTCCTAACAGTGAGAACAATTAACCAGTGGAACAACCTGCCTCCAGATGTTGTGGGTGCTCCATCACTGGAGGCTTTTAAGAAGAGAGCGGACAGCCACTTGTCTGAAATGGTATAAGGTCTCCTGCTTGGACTAGAAAACCTCTAAGGTCCCTTCCAGTTATTCTATTCTATTCTATTCTATTCTATTCTATTCTATTCTAGTCTAGTCTAGTCTAGTCTAGTCTAGTCTAGTCTAGTCTAGTCTAGTCTAGTCTATTCAGAAGGGGGAAGATGAAGAAATAAGTGATCCTTGTAAAGAACAGGCAATCTCCCCTTCTTCTACCAAATCAGAGCAGGCATTTGGTCAGCAGATTACCGGAAGTACTGTATATCTTAATGGGAAGAAGGAGTTCAGGAACTTATTTTGGAAAGTATCCTTTCAATCCAGAGGACAAAAGGTGAATCAGTGGTATAGATGTTGTGAGGGCCAAAAGCCAAAGGCTACAGCATGCTAATTATATAACATCAAAGGCAACCTGGGCTATATAGGTTAAGCAAGTAAAAAAAAAAACGTTTGTGAAGTAGGCAATGGCAAACTGTTATTGTGTCCTTGCCGAGAAAACCACATGAATGAATGTGCTGGTGTGGTCCCTAAGACCAAGTCCAACTTGACTTTCTCCTTTCTCCTTCCCTTTGCATTTATCCTTCCCTTTGCATCCTGGTTTGGTGGCTGAGATTTTAGATAATGAGAGTGGAATTTCATTGATGACAGATCTTGCCGACTGCAGTGGTTTAGGTGGTTTAGAATAGGGGTCCCCAACCCCCAGTCTGTGGACCAGTACTGGGCCACGGCATGCCAGCAACCAGGCCACAAAAACAAGGAAAGCCCCCTCCACAGGGTGCAGGCAGCACACAAAACTACACACCCCTCCAGTCCGTGGAAAAACCTCTCTCCCTGGTGCCCAAAAGGTTGGAGACCTCTGGCTTAGAAGACTGTATAAACTGTTTAAGAGGGAAGGAAGGTGCACATAGTTTATCTCGTGGTCAGAAGAAAAAAAAAGATTTCAAGGAAGGAAGACACAGACAATAAGGAAAATCATAAAAATACACAAAATCAATGAGTTAAGCAAAAGGGGCCGAAATACTTTTTTTAAGTTCTGAGAGAGAAGATAATACTCAGAAGCAGTTTGGGCAAACACCTTCCTGATTCACAGAGGTATAAGAAGAGGGGGGGGATGTACAACACAACCAAACTTGCAAGATTCTGTTATTATAACTTATTTTAATTATTCGATTTTTATCCTGGCTTTATTACTTATAAAACCCAACGCACCCAACAGACATAATGCTATTTTTTTTCCTCTTCTTTTTCCCCACAAGAAGAACCCTGTTAGGTGGGTTGGGCTGAGAGAGAACGAGTAGGCCAAAATCACATAGATGGCATTCATGCCTAAGGTGGGACTAGAATTCACAGTCCTGCTTTGTAGGCCGGTATCATCACCACTATGTCAAACTGGCTCTCCATTAAAGTGTAGCTCTAGTCTTCTTTTGGTGTGCTGATTTCTTGTTTTGGTCTACCTAGTGAGGAGAAAGGGACGCGGTGGCTCAGTGGGTTAGTACGCTGAGCTTGTCGATAAGAAGGTCAGCAGTTTGGCGGGTCGAATCCCGAGTGCCGCGTAACAGAGTGAGCGCCTGTTACTCGTCCCAGCTTCTGCCAACCTAGCAGTTCGAAAGCACGTAAAAATGCAAGTAGAAAAATAGGGACCACTACGGTGGGAAAGTAACAGCGTTCCGTGCGCCTTTGGCATCTAGTCATGCCGGCCACATGACTATGGAGACGTCCTCGGACAAGTGCTGGCTCTTCAGCTTTGAAATGGAGATGAGCAGCGGCCCCTAGAGTTGGAAACGACTAGCACGCATGTGCGGGGGAACCTTTACCTTTACCTTTAGTGAGGGGAAGGAGGGAAGGAATGAGGGAGTTAATAGAGAGCCATATAATACAAAACTAGCTTAGCAAAAGAAAAAGAAAAAAACCCACCGGGAATCCCAGCATTCACAAAAGAACACAAATGTATGTTCAGGTAAAGATTTTGATGAGATTTGTGACACTGGTGGGCTTGTTGGCTGGAAAGCTGGCAGCCTCAGTTCGAGACCCAAGTATCACAGAATGGGGTGAGCTCCTGTCCTTGCCTCAGCTTCTGCCAACCTAGCAGAAAGCATGCAAGTAGATAAATAGGTATCACTTCAGTGGGAAGAAAACAGTGCTCCGTGACATCATGCTGGCCACATGACCATGGAAATGTCTTTGGACAGCACTGGCTTAATGGCCTTGAAACAAAGAGGAGCACCATCCCCTATAGTCGGCAACGACTAATGAAGTAAAATCCGGAGGGACTCCTTACCCTTTTTTGACCCTGGTCACGGAGCAAAACTATTACAAATACAAAAGGCAACCAAACTGAAAAAGTTATTGGTTCATCACTACAAATTTCAGGTAGCCCTTGACTAGTGCTTGTTTGCTTAGCGACAATTGAAAGTTACAATGAACCCAGAAAAAAGGTACAGTATTTGAAATTTTGCAGTCACATGATCACATTTGGCACTTGGCAACTAGCCTGCATTTATAGAAATTTGCAGCAATGCACTATCATGTGATCATGACTTATGACTTTTTCTTTTTTTCTGGAAACTGGTGTTTACTTCTATTACCTAGAAGTTTTCATAGAATCCAACAAGAAGAGAACCAGGCTAAATTTTAAACAGATATTCAAAACCTAGAATAAGCTGAGAATCCTTGACTTACAACCATTGATTTAGTGACCATTCACAGTTACAACGGCACTGAAAAAAGTGACATGATCATTTTTCACATGTCTATTGCAGTATCCCCATTGTTGTGATTCAGGGTCAGCCTGTGGGTTCGACAGTTGGGTCGGACGACTCAGAGGAGGAGGGGGGTGTTGAAGAGCTTGCTGAGGGGGTTGGAGAGCTTGCTGAGTGGGTTGGAGAGCTTGCTGATGAGAGCCCTCAGCCTGGCCCCTTCCACCTGGTCACGACGGAGACCCAGCTGTGTGAGCCTGACAGCGTGGATGAAGATGACCCACAGCTGGCTCTGTTCAACGACGCCCGACGCAGGAGGCAGTCAATCAGGAGTAAACAGAGGAAGGCAATGGGGCACCTCGGAAGGTGGCAGAGAGAAGCCGCGCCCTGAACTGTATAAAAGGGGAATGCGTGGGAGGGCTGGTTTGCTGAAGGAAACCGCTTGAATAGCTCCTGTTTCATGGTTCGTGTCTTGTTTTGCTCTGTTTTATGTTAATAAATTTGGCAGGCTTAGTTCCAGCCTCTTGCCGTTTGTAAAGGGGTTGTCCCTGCCTTTTCTGCAGGGCCGGTAGCAGGCTGGTACAGAACACCCATGGTCACATGGTCAAAATTCCAATGGTTCATAATTTATGACAGTTACAGTGTCCTGTGGTCACGTGATCCACTTTTGCAACCTTCTGACAAGCAAGGACAATGGGGAAGCCAGATTCCTTTAACAACCGTTTGACTAACTTAACAACTGTGGCAAGGTCATAAAATGGGACAAAACTCACTTAACAATATCTCACTTAGCACATATATTTTGGGCTCAGTTGTGATCATAAGTCAAGGACTACCTGTATTTGATTACCAGAGCATCATTTGTTTCAGAATTAGTCCTGGCTATATGTGGATCCAAAATGTGTGAAGCAAGGCTGGAGAAGGAAGATAAGACACATTTCTTCTTTGATCTACTCTCCTCCTCCATCTCACATTGGGTCAGAATTCTAGGAATTAGTTCCTACATACCTGAAGGACACCCAACTGTATTAAAACATAAAGATGTTCTCAAGTTGAGTTGACTCTGGATGACTGCAACCATGCAGCTTTGTTGGAGACAATTCTAACATTGCCTTTGCCTTCTTGGAGGATATTTTTCAGCTACCTGGATAGTCCACATAAGTATCTAGTCCTGGTACTCCCAAATGGGCACTAACCAAGGTTGACCCTTCTTAGCTTCTGAACCCAGGAGCTCAGTTAGCTACTGCCATTTGAAAGCACAATGTGGAAAACATATCAGGATGAGCAATTCGGTGTTTCTCTAGACATAAATAATCCCTAACATTCCTAACTAGTGACTTTCTGGAGTGGAACTGATGGGATATTCATAGCAATATATGGATGTCTATAGGCTGCTTAATTCTGGTAGAGATAAAAACTGTATTTCCTAATACCAGACCTAAGAATTACTCAATGTAATTTTGGCAGTAGAGGCAGGAAATAAGTTCCTTTCATGATACGCAGTAGAGTTTGCCATCACAAATATGTTGGTGAGCACTACCTTAAATGGCTTTACAGTATAAGGGTAGTAAGGCAAGTTCATGATTATCATTTTCACTTCTCTACCATTGATAGACCTGACAAATATTATGAATGAAGATGAATATACATGTCCTAGGATGATGTTGCAAGTCCCAATCTGGGTCAGTCACTGGGACCAGAGATTCAGTCTTCCGAGCTTTCCAACTTGTGCTGGAGTCCATCCTCAGGGAACTTCTCTCTACTGAAATGTGTGCTTTGGGTGATTCTATTCTAGATATTTATATATATTTATATTTATTAAATTTTTATACCGCCCTTCTCCCGAAGGACTCAGGGCGGTGTACAGGGCAATAAATATCAAAATACAAAATACAAAAGTTAAAAAGAATTAAATAATTATGCCCAATATAATACAATAGTTAAAACCATGTTAAAACCCAAACCCCGAACCCATCAGACCAGGCCGGCTTGTTCAAATAAAAAGGTTTTTAGATCCCGTCGGAAGGAGCGAAGGTCGGGGGCCATCCAGAGCTCAACCGGCAAGCGGTTCCACAATTTAGCAGCTACTAAGATTGTTGGCTGAGCAGGTACAAAGACAGCCAGGGAAATGATTGAAGCCTCAGAAATAGTCCTCTTCTCAGGCAACAGGAGTGCTGATATTCCACCAGCTTATCAGGTACTTAGGAACCAAGAACTTGGCAGCACAAAGAAACAGCAGGTAATCACCGGCCATCAACACACCAATCAACCAATAGGAAGGCACCACATAAATTCGATGCATAGAATAGCCCAAAGCACACATTCCAGTAGAGAGAAGTTCCCTGAAGATGGTCTCCAGCATGAGTCTGAAAGCTTGGAAGACAAAATCTCTGGTCCTGGTGACTGACACAGTTTGGATGTGACAATTATTTTACATGAAATCTATGGAGACTCAGGCGTAATTGAACACCAGCCAATTGAGGAGCAGCATTGCCTGTCCAAATAGGATAATAACTTTTGGAAACTGGGTGCAGAACTAGATTGACCTAAGGTCCAACACAGGATTATTTTTTTACTTGCTTCAGCTGGAATCTAAATCCACCATCAAAGGTTTACCATGGAAAACACCCTAAAAGTTTAGTACTATTGGTAATTCAGGATTTATAGTGTCACATCTACATCAAAACCACTTATCATTTCAAACTTTTGAGATACAACCATTCATTTAGTGACGTTTGAAGTTACAACTGCAGTGAAAAAAAATGGCATGACTGTTTTTCACACTTAATGACTGTTGCAGCATCCTCATAGTCACATGATCAAAATTCAGATGCTTGGCAACTGACTCATATTTATGACAGTTGCAGTGCCCCAAGGTCATGTGATCTCCTTTCGCGACCTATGGACAAGCAAAGTCAATGAGGAAGCCAGATTCAATTTACAACCATTTTACTAACTTAACAAATACAGTGATTCACTTAACAACTGTGGCGAGAAAGGTCACAAAATGGGGCAAAACTCACTTAACAACTGTCTCACTTAGCAATGGAAATTTGGGGCTCCATTGTGGTCATAAGTTAAAGACTACCTGTAATCTAAGCAACTATAAAATTAAAGAGATTAGGTCAGATCATTTACTGATAACAGGGAATTATTATAAGGTCTATGTAAGGAGTGGTGGCACGGCCACATCTTTATTGAATTTATCTGGGAGTAAATCTCATTGCTGTAATTTATCATGGAAAAGCATTACTCAGAAATGAAAAGTGTCTCTCATCTTTTTTCTGTACAAGCTCTCTTCTCCCAGCCAGGACTTCCCAATACAACATCCAGATGATGGATGACCCACACAGATCTTCCGAGGGAGAATAGCCAGCTCTGCGTATTTGGATCAGCAAAGCAGCTGAGAAACACATGCTTTGAGCAAGCAACTAGCAGTTGGGAGATGTTTAACCTTTCCACTATCTATTCTATTGCTTTCCCTTTGCCGCAATTATTATCTCCTCCCACAGAATGTGTGGGTTTGTGGACTGCAAGGAAATATCAGATGGGGCAGGGGGAGGAGGAGGAGGAGGAGGAGGAGGAGGAGGAGGAGGAGGAGGAGGAGGAGGAGGAGGAGGAGGAGGAGGAGGAGAAGGAAAAAGAGTAGCGAAAGGTTTAGGTATTCCTTCCACTCACTTTTTCTATAATTCAAATTGAGCTCTTTCCTTTGCAGCTGTTTGGCAGACAGCCAGTTTCCCATATTTAGGACTTCCAATGATTTTTTTCTAACATTAGGGAGGTTTTTTTCTACTTCCTCCTTTGGATGCTCAGAACAAGCTTGCTGCAGCAAAAGCGATGGTTTTAATTCAGTGTAAATTGTTCTCTCTTTTTTTTACCCATGGCTAGCTTAAAACAAACTTAGAGCAGGGATAGGATTTTTATTAAGCTGTTTAACATGCATTTACAGACACAGCTGTAGGCACATACACACAGTTCTGAGTTGCTTCTAGCTCCCATTCCCAGGGCATGTTTCAATCATTCAAGCTGTCAAAATCATGTTCTCAAACAGCACCAAGAGCCTTACAGGCTGGAAATTCACAATCTGGTCCATTCCTTAGGGGAAAATGTTACTTAATGTGCTTTTTGTATCCTTCCTCATTGGTGGAAGGTCGTTTGATAAAACTCCATGAATATGGATAGCAGAGAACATAGACAGCAAGACACAACCTGAAGGTTGAGCCAGTGGCTGCAACTATTCACCCATTGGAGAAGCAGATGCCTCTTTTGTGTGTTAGACCAATGTTGGACACTAAATTTTGCTGAGTTCAGAGAACCGGCTGAATGCACACTGCTTCTGGAAATCTAGAATGGCCTGCTGGAAGTGCATGGATGCCCTTCTGGAAGTGTGTTCTAGGCCTGGGAGGCTTGGAGGAGGCCTCCCAGGCCTAGAACAGCCCACCAGAAGTGTGTGAATGCCACTTCTGGAAGTCAGTTCTAGGTCTTGGAGGTCTGGAGGAGGCCTCCCAGGCCTAGAATGGCTCACCAGAAGTGCATGGATGCCACTTCCGGAACTCCGTTCTAGGCCTCAAAGGCCCAAGCCTGCATCCAATAAGAGAACCAGTTATTCAGGTATTTGAAACCCACCACAGCTTGCATTGCATAAGTATCTAGCACATCATAAACAAAGTCAGTTGTGTTATTAAACAGCTGTTAAAGTGCTCATTCTCTGTTAGCCAAACTAACCTTTTAGACTTCTTGTACATCGAGGTCAAACGAATGTCTTTCCTAGAGTTAATGTACTTGCTCAAATCCGCCATTTGTGATCCTCTAAAGAACGAACAGTAGTATGTTCTTTCCATCTTTGTCATTGTGTCAAAGGTACGCTAGCAAAATTTCTTGTTGCTTCAAACTCTTTGTAGGAAGTGTAGAATTTTTTTAAAAAATGTATTACTGGTGAATAAAGAACTTTGGATTGTCATGCCATAGATTTATATTTTGCTCCTCATCTAGCTTTCCAGAAGTTTTACAATTGGTCCTTTGTCCTCAGAGAGCAACTCAGTCACCGTTCTTGGCCAACATAAAGTGTGAATATTGGCCAAGAAACATGTTGACACTGGCCATGGCAATCTAAGGTTTGTAGATTTCTTAAGAAAAAGGTTGTCCAGCATCTCAACACCATCCAAATCCAAGGCAGAACAGGACGCAATGAAATTATTCTGTGAATAATGTGTTGTAGATTTCAATAATTCCCTCCCATCAAATAAACAGCAGAATCAAACTAGCATTCATTTTTTCACCATTAAATAAAAAAATTGTCATCCAGCAGTACTCTTCTTTTTTGGCATATAAATGTTTGGCACTTCAAATTATCAGGCGACAAGTTCCTGTTGCAATAATTGGTTCAACACCTGGTTGATATGAAGAAAGCAGACCCTGCATTTATGGGAAAATGCTAGAATGGAAAAAAAAATCAAAACATTTTTTTATAGACTCATTAATCTCTACTCCCTAAAGTGATCACCTCAATATTAGGTCCTAATCTGTGGTCATGGAAGGCATATTATTACTACCTTGGAAATAGGGTGGATAGGTGGCAGTTAGACTGAACAATGTCAACTAACAGAAGCAAGTATTAGTCAGGAGATGTGGTGGCACAGTGGTTAGAATGCAGTACTGCCGGCTAACTCACTGCCCACAGTCTGGAGTTCGATCCTGACCTGCTCAAGGTTGACTCAGCCTTCCATTCTTCCGATGGTGGTAAAATGAGGGCCCTGATTTTTGGGGGCAATATGCTGGCATTTGTAAACTGCTCAGGGAGTGCTGTAAGGGACTATAGGGCAGTTTAGTTTAGTTTAGTTTTATTGAATTTTTATACCACCCTTCTCCCGAAGGACTCAGGGCGGTGAACAGGGCATATAAATAGAAATACAAAAGTTAAAAAAGAATTAAATTATTGCCCAAATTAAAACAATCAAAATATAAAAACATTAAAACCCTAACATTCCCCCATCAGGCCAGGCCAGCTTGTTCGAATAGATGGGTCTTTAACCCGGGCCGGAAGGAGCGAAGATCCGGTGCCATCCGGAGCTCAACCGGCAGTTGGTTCCATAAAGCCGGGGCGCCCACAGAGAAGGCCCTCCCCCTGGGGGCCACCAGCCGACATTCTCTGACCGGAGGCACCCTGAGGAGGCCCTCTCTGTGGGAACGCACAGGGCGGAGGGGAGTCGACGCCGTCAGCAGGTGGTCCCCGAGGTATTCCGGACCCAAGCCATGTAAGGACTTAAAAACCATCACCAAGACCTTGAACCTCACCCGGAAGACAACTGGTAACCAATGCAGCTCGCGGAGCAAAGGTGTAACATGGGAGTACCGGGAAACTCCCAAGACAACTCTCGCGGCCGCATTCTGTACCAGTTGGAGCCTCCGAGTGGTCTTCAAGGGAAGCCCCATGTAAAGAGCATTGCAATAGTCAAGACGAGAGGTCACGAGCGCATGAGTGACCGTACACAGGGCATCCCGGTCCAGATAGGGCCGCAACTGACGCACCAGGCGAACCTGAGTGAAAGCCCCCCTAGTCACGGCTACTATGTGGTCTTCTAGGGTAAGCCATGAATCTAGGAGGACTCCCAAGTTGCGAGCCCTATCCACGGGGGGTAAAAACTCACCCCCCATAGAAAGAGATGGAACATTTTGAGTGTCCCGGGATGCCGGGATGTACAGCCACTCAGTCTTGTCAGGGTTGAGCTGAAGTCTGTTCCTCCCCATCCAGACCCGAACCGCCTCCAGGCAACGGGACATCACAGCGAGGGCATCACTGGGGTGGTTTGGGGTCGAAATGAAAAGCTGGGTATCATCGGCATATTGATGATACCCAACTCCAAAACCAGTGTGTAAGTCTAAGTGCTATTGCTATTGCTAATTCGTGGAATGCCTTCAACTTAAGTTGAGGCTAAGAACCACAATAATAATAATAATAATAATAATAATAATAATAATAATAATAATAATAATAATAATAATAATAATAATAATAATGTAGACTGCCCCCTTAGCAACATTCCCTGGTTGGCTGGTTGGCTGGCTGGCTGGGGTCTTGCCCCTGTAACTGGGACAGGAAGAGGCCCAGGGGGAGATTTCTGGGAAATGTAGTCCCCCAGGAAGGGGAGTAGGAAGACTGCTGGAGAGGAGGAAGACAGCTTTGAGCAGCAGAGAAAAACAGGACTGAGAGGCAGAAGAAAGAACGAAACTGCTATGAGGAAAAGAGGAGGCAGTCCTTCAAAAAGAGAGGGAGAGACTCCCACCCCAGGGAAGAGAGGATGGTGATGAGAGGTGGACTTGATAGGTCTCTGACTGGGTCTGCAGAGGACATGTTTATGAGGCAACGGATTGGACAGGCTGGACAGCTGGGAAAGGGATAGAAGGGCCCCATGCCAATGGCCCTTTCAGGGAAAACACTACAATAATAATATTTTTTTAAAAAGATGGGAAGAATTTTTTAAAATAAATTGCCTGATTATGTGCCAACAAGTTCAGTGTCAATTCTCAGGATTCAATGGATTGATTTTCTCCATGATGATCTGTCTCCAAAGGTTTTTCAGGTTTTTCAATGAATGGTGCACCCTTTACCAATGTGACTGAATCTATATACCTTGCTGCTGGTTGTCCTCTTCTTCTCTTCCCTTCCAACTTTCCCAGCATCGGAGTCTTCTCCAGAGAGCTGGATCTTTACATACCATGTGTAATGTATTGGGTCTGTTTTGTTTGAACTGTTCCACGTGGTTTTGAATGCTGCTTGAGATTGCTTAATCAGGGAGTCTGTGTAACGGTCGCAGGCTCCTTAGATATGCAGTCTCCAGGACGACCATTGGTTGGCTCTAGGGTGGCAATAGGTTCCTTCAAACCTATTGTCCGCCACCTAGTGGCCAGCAGTATAAGTAGCTGCGTAGAAGCCTTGATTACTAGTTCAGTTCCTGTTATTCAATAAAGCATGTTCCTGCCTGAACTCTCTCGCCTCGTCTCCTGCTTGCAAAGAACCCAGTACACAACACTGTGGAACATAATTTGTGCCTGATCATTTGTACTTTAAGTGGAAACTCTGGGTCGACTTGTCAATGAGCCATTTGTTTGTTTTCTTGGCTCTTTTAAAAACAATCTTTGGGCTGGATTCCATCATTTATTCATTTTTAAACAATTACGAATGTTGACAGTAGTGAAAAACAGGCCAATCAGTTTTTACCAGCAGGTGAGATGTTAATGAGGTCCCTCTGTCTTCTTCTCACCTGGCCTATTAGTAGTAAAATGTCCCTATATTTGAGAGGCAAAGGGAACTTCTTATATCTTCAAATCCTTGAAGCACTTATCTGGCTGTTCTCAAGAGAATGGCAAGAGTCTGGCAAGGCTCTTGCAAATAGTTTAGCAACAATAAAGAAGTAACTCTGATCAGCTCACAGGGTCATTCTGATTCCTTGCACCTGATACTCCTAAATCAATGTCTGTTAAGGGGCAGTCTATGGGTTAATATCCACATCATGACACGAGCACTGTGCATACAACACAGAGCCTGGATTGCAGTGCTGCACCAAGCACCTTACCCACATGCCCTATTTTGCTAGCCTTGTTCTGCATCCAGGTCAACTATGTTAGAAACATTTCTTTAAAAAGGATCTTCTGCTCCTTAGTTACTCCACATTCTTTCAGCACTTTGCTTATGTTCATAAGAATATGGCTACAAGGGCTCCAGCTGAATTAAATTTCCAATAGGGAAGGACACCAATAATTGTACTTTGGGATTGGCCAAAAGGCCCTGCTCCTGTCACATGGTAGGATGCAAAAGAAAAAGAAACCTGGGCCAGGTTGACTTGGATCTCAGTGAGTTGACTTGAACTTCACTGAAGGAGGCAAAGAAAACAGACTGTAGCTTGGGACAAAGCTGAAACAGATTCAAGAGCAAAAGAAGCACGCTAGGAGGGAGTCAAGCTATTCTCCAAAGCACCTGAAAGCAGGACAAGAAGCAACGGATGGAAACTAATCAAAGAGAGAAGCAACCTAGAACTAAGGAGAAACTTCCTGACAGTTAGAACAATTAACCAGTGGAACAACCTGCCTCCAGAGGTGGTGAATGCTCCAACACTGGAAGTTTTTAAGAGGAGACTGGACAGCCATTTGCCTGAAATGGTATAAGGTTTCCTGCCTGAGCAGGGGGTTGGACTAGATGACCTCCAAGGTCCCTTCCAACAACTACTTCTTCTTCTTCTTCTTCTTCTTCTTCTTCTTCTTCTTCTTCTTCTTCTTCTTCTTCTTCTTCTTCTTCTTCTTCTTCTTCTTCTTCTTCTTCTTCTTCTCCTTCTTCTTCTTCTTCTTCTTCTTCTTCTTCTTATTATTATTATTATTATTATTATTATTATTATTATTATTATTATTATTATTATTATTATTATTATTATTATTATTATTATTATTATTATTATTATTATTATTATTATTATTATTATTATGAGTTCCCCAATAGGTAAGTTCCACCCCTCTTCTTCCCCTCTGCTCCACCCATACTGATGACAGACACTAGTACATAAATAAAATAACTCTTAAGTATTTAATATGTCCCTTGTGATGTGCCTGGCTGCCATTTTACAAATATCAGGTTGGGAAAACATCCTTGAGTTTCATTTGCCTTGAATTTCAGCCAACGCTGTTTGACTCCTGTTGTGTGCAACAACTCTTTACAACTTTCCTTCCCCCTGCCTCCTTCTGGAAACTGATTGTGTTATTCTGTTGTCATTGTAACAGGGGTATCGTGCAGCTCTGCCGCAAACAGATGTTTTAAAAGTGAGCAGCATTTTCGTTATGAGATGCTGACTACAGAAGAGCAATGAGAAAAGCCCCGGTCAAATTTGAAAGGTATATTGGTTGTCATAACAAGCCTAGGATGTACCTTGGTGGTTACTTAGACCTGTCTTCTGTAAACTTTTATTCATTTTGACAATGTAGAATTGTCCACGCACATGTACTGATGATGGTTGAGCAACCTTTGACTCTTCCTATTTCATTAGACTGTGCCAACCTTCCTGGGAGAATTCTCAGAAAAAGGATGGATCGTATATTTCCAGGTTTTCTTGGAAAATTTGGAAGAAAAAAATTAGAGAAGAATTTTCATCCAAGTTTGCCTTTGTGAATGGGTGCAAAGAGGCAGCAGCACAGAAATGTGGCAAGTTATAGGAAGCTTTCCTGGCTCATCCCTAACTGACTTGGATAATCAGAAGCACATTCAAGAGTGGACAGAATTGGCATCCAAGCGTAACTACAAGCCATGTTCTCCGATCAGAAATTATACTCCTCATAACATTCTCTTTAGCTTTTGCACAGGATTTATACCTTCTAATTCAATTCATTATACATCAATTAAAGGGGCAGAGAAGACTCATACTCCACCTACAGGTAGTCCTCAAAGTATGATAATTGAGCCCAAAGTGTTGTTAAGCAAGACAGTTCCTTAAGTGAGTTTTCGCCCGATTTTACGAACTTACTTGCTATAGTTGTTAACTGAAGGACTGCAGTTGTTAAGTCGGTAATGTGGTTGTTAAGTGAATCTGGATTCCCCATTGACTTTGTTTGCCAGAAGTTCAAAAAAGGAGATCACGTGACCCCAGGAAACTGCAACCCTCACAAATATGAATTAGTTGCCAAGTGTCCAAATTTTGATCATGAGACCCTGGGGATACTGCAATGGTCATAAATGTGAAAAACAGTCATAAGTCACTTTTTTCAGTGCTGTTGTAACTTCAGATGGCTCACTAAATGAACTGTTGTAACTCGAGGACTACCCATACTTTTCTTAAGTAAATATATAAGTGCCTCCTGGTCAATTAAGAAAAAAACCCTATAATGATCATAGGCTAATGTTCCAGTCTTCTATGTCCCAATCTCTTTGCAAGAATTTTTTCTACATGGAAAGAAAGTTGCAGAGAAAACTGATTGGTGGTGACAGTGACAAAATCTATGATCTGACAGATCCAAATGTGGAGACGTTTGACTTCTTCCAGAAGTCAAAATATTCAACATTCTGAACTTCCACTCCAAATTTTGCTCTACCAGCAATACAAATGTTTGTATTTGTTGAGCTGTTTCCAAACTTGATGTGAATAAATCTTGTACTGGAGTCTTCTTCAGTGACTGAATGTTTGTTCAATAGTAGGAGACAATATTTGCCAAAATGTTCAAAAGGGTTTCTGGTCAGCGGTCAATCTCAGATTTTATAATGGAGAACTCTGGAAAACAAATTTGCTTCAGGCATCCATCCACTCTCAAGTTTTTCATACTGTGCCAATGATGGAATGGGTACAAAGAACGTTGTTGCATTTGTGACAGAGGGAGTAAAAATGTAAGGCTCTGTTACATATGGTTGGATTTATGCCTGGGGATGCCCTGAACAAAGTTGTCACTAGTGGGCCTGTCCACCTCTTATTTATTGATTTATTTGCTTGTGTTCTCAACATGCAAAAAACAATGCCAAGTACAAGTAGTTCTTGATTTACAACCATTTGGTGCTGAAAAGGTGACACACAACTGGTCCTCACACTTACAACCACCACAGCATTCCTACAGTCACACGATGTGAATCGGGCACTTGGCAAGCTGCATGTATTTGCAATGGTTATAGCTTCCTGGAGTCTGGTGGTCACCATTTGTGACCTTCCCAGCCAGCTTCCAATTTGCTTCACGAAATTCTATTTGCTTAACAACTCTGGCAAAAAAGGTCATAAAATCAGGCATGACTCAGTGCCACCTTACTTTGTGGCGGACGTTCCAACCCCAACTGTGATCCTAAGTCAAGGACTATCTGTAGCTGAATTAAGCCCCTTCTTAATTTTTCACAACATTCCAGAAGAATTCTAATCTGTGGGGAAGGCATTTTGAGAAATTAAATTAAAATGACGCTAACATGCAGTTGTCTGGAATTGACTCAAAATGCTGTATCTGTGGGAAATGTTAATGATGCCCTAGTGGTTTCCCAATGATTCTGTCTGTCTGTCCATCCATGCTAAGCCCTTATAGCCTCTCTTTAGATGTCCTATGAATTGTATAAGTGCAATCACCCAGTTTTCATGTCTGAAGTCTCCTGTCCACAAGGATCCAGGATGGCATCGTTAGTATGTTTAGCAGTTATAAAGATGTGCCACCTCCAGAAATGCTAAGATAGACAATAATAAATGCTATGGGAACTGTAGGAACAGTAGGAACTGAATTGAGTTGAATACTGTATTTGGCCAAGTGTGATTAGACACACAAGGAATTTGTCTCCAGGGCAGAAGCTCTCGGTGTATATGCAAAGCAAAGAATAACAATCATCATCATCATCAGAATAATACCAATAAGAGGGGGGAATAAGAAAGATAGTAAGGAGGACAAATAATAATACATATTACAAGGGTAAATACACATAGACATTAGGTGTTCAGCAGAGAGATGGCCTGATGGAAAAAAAACTGTCCAATTTTTTTTTTGCATGACGCAGAGTAGATCGGCCCCTGGACTGAACCAGTAGATTCCTGATTTCTTAATCAGCTGCTGCCCATATATGTGGGACCCCACCATCCAAACTTTGTGTTCCAAACTTTGTGTTGTGATTCAGGGTCAGCCTGTGGGTTCAGCAGTTGGGTCGGACGACTCAGAGGAGGAGGAGGGGGTGTTGAAGAGCTTGCTGAGGGGGTTGGAGAGCTTGCTGATGAGAGCCCTGAGCCAGGCCCCTCCCACCTGGTCACGACGCAGACCCAGCTGTGTGAGCCTGACAGCGTGGATGAAGATGACCCACAGCTGGCCCTGTTCAAGGACGCCCGACGCAGGATGCAGTCAATCAGGAGTAAACAGAGGAATGCAATGGGGCACCTCGGAAGGAGGCAGAGAGAAGCCACGCCCTGAACTATATAAAAGGGGAATGCGTGGGAGGGCTGGTTTGCTGAAGGCAACCGCTTGAATAGCTCCTGTTTCATGGTTCGTGTCTTGTTTTGCTCTGTTTTATGTTAATAAATTTGGCAGGCTTAATTCCAGCCTCTTGCCGTTTGTAAAGGGGTTGTCCCTGCCTTTTCTGCAGGGCTGGTAGCAGGCTGGTACAGAACACAAACCTCCTAGGCTTTAGGCTAAGGTCTAAGCACCAGCCTAGGGTGCATCAACACCACTCTTCTTTCTGAAGCGTTACAAAAATGCAATCTTGTATTGGGAACAGCCGACACTATCAGTTAATGCAAACTAGGAACTAGTCATATATCCCTGACTGGCATTGTACAGGACTTATGGAAGTTGGCCTTCAGCTTAGCTGTAGGGCACCAAATTGGGAAAAGGTGCTACAAATGAATTGCAACCTGAACAGGAGCGATTACAAAAAAAAACATGGCAATCATGCCAATTAAAGAATATCTATAGATGATTACAGAATCAGACAGCTCAGCCTGCTGTGTTCTCAGACAGAGACTCCAGGATATCATCCAATGGGAAACACTTCTATGAAAATCTTATGGTCCTTTTTCAAAGCTCCTGGACATATGGAGATCATTATAGCGGGTGAGTCAGAAATTAAGCCACTGGACAGTCCAGCTGCCAGTGTTCAAGTTGCTGGAAGGCTACAATACAAGACGATTGTTTTTGAAACCATAAGGGATTGTTTCCAAGGAGATCACTGTGTCATAGGATTATGGGATTGTTTCTGGCGTGTTTATATAAATATATATATTTGAGACTTGTCCACAAAGATAGAAGCAAAAGAGAAAAGACAGAGTAAGGGCTAAAGCAATAAGACAACAGGAACTGTATTCTCTTTAAGCATGCACATTGCTCTCAGTGATATATAAAATAAAATGTTCCTGCTCCAAGCAGCATTAGGAAATTAAAACCAAACAGCCATCCAGGTTTTGTAAGTTTCTCTGACTCATTAATGAGCCTCAGGGATTCATTTTGACATCTGTAGGTTATAGAGGATTTACCTCCCCCTCCTCCTCCCCTCCCCCAAAATGGAAGGATATTTCTGTGTGAAAAGGAAGTCATCACAAAGGTTTTGTGTGCACCGCACTACTCCAAACAGAAGCAATTCACATCTCCAAAAATAAAGCAAATCCTGCAACCTTGTCAAGGTGATAGCAAATGAACTTCCATAACTTATTTTGCCCTTTGGTTGGTTATTTTGCAAAATTTGTCCTCTTTTTTTATCATCAACACTAAAATATCCTCTCAAGAGAATAGTTTACACAACCATCTCTCTGCTCCTGACCAGAAACATGGTACCCACTTGCACCTAAGTTTTCTTTTTAACCATAAAAGGTAAATACTTGACTTTCAGAAATATCAGCAAGGCTTAGGCCTTGCAGAGTTTGACTTTTCCACTTAAGTTTTGTTGAAAGAAAAATCAGGTCCAGTTCTAAGCCCGGAGGGGAAAAAATGGAAGCTGACTGCTTAGGAAAGAATGATGAACAGAACCAACAACAGCATATAGTTTGGGGACAGCTAACCAAATGGTGAGTGAGTGGATGGATCTTTAGAGAGTTCTGATTGAGATGATCCAGGGGGGTAGCACAGTGTAGTGAGCTTTGTGTCACTGGTGGTGGGTTAATCCTATTGTGTCCTAAAGGTCATGTCCTGTCCTTAGAATTTGAGTGGGGGGATGTAGATTATTAATCCCATTAGATGGGGGGGGGCTGAAGGAGTTTTTGTTTATGAATAGATTGGCCCAGTCTTTCTTAATAGCTACAAAATACCCATCTCTAGAAGACTGGAGGCTTCTGCTTGAAGCTATTAAGAAAGACTGAGGTTGCTTTCTGCCTTTGTTAAGATTTTTTCTCCATTTCTTCTTTGGGGAAATATAATATTCTACCTCTTTTAATATTCAGAATAAAGAATATTTTGATCTGGGGGGGCCCTTCCTACAGTTTATTCAATGGGGCAATCTTATGCCATAGGTAATCAAAATTCCTCATTCAAACCAGTACTACAAGCCTTTTAAATCTGCTTGGATTTAATGTGTGTGAACCTCAGATATATATAAACCTCTGCCATCATGGAATCATTTCAATTTCACCTGTTATTGTTTATAAGCTCTTGCAAACTTATTTGCATTTGCTTTGATTTCCAACTACGCTGCTATAGTTGCAAATCAAAGTATAGTACTTCTTGAAACAATTTCCACAGAGATTATCACTTCAAATGCCCTCTCAACGTAGTCCGTGTTAAGTTCTTTTTACATTTTCTTCCTGTTATGTACTGGGCTCTTAAATAATACCACGTGGGTTGCTGGAGCAGCTAATGGCTAACGGCTCTCCAGCAACCCAACCTACAAGTCTCCTGTGCTGCAATTGGCTATCTCCAGGCAGCAATGATTGATTCAAACCTATTGGCTGCCGCCTGGGGGCTAGACTATATATTGTGGCTAGTTGCAGCCTTTTCCCCAGTACAGTTTCTGCACGAAATAAACTATGAGTTACCTTGTACTCAGCTTCATGTCTTCATTTCTGCACCCAAGAACCCGCTATTTAACAGTGGCGACGAGGATGGGATCCTGCTTCACTGATTAAGAGTTGAAGTCTACGAGGGAAAGGCAGCACACGCCGGAGGGAAAAGGCATTTCTCCCCCCCCCCTCTCAAGGTCGGTTAGCAAGCTACACTAGTGACCTCGTGCTCAGTGGACTCATTCCCTGAGCCTGGAAGCAGGATCCGGAAGAATGCAGGAACCAGCAAAAGAATGCCGAAGGTCAGGAAACTGAGAGAATTCGACGTGAAACACCCAGAGGAATGGCCATCATATCTATCACAGGTAGAAAACTACCTCAGGGCCAATCAGATCGCAGAAGAAGGACTGAAGGCCGCAACGCTACTCTGCGTGTGCGGCCCAGCAACCTTTGATTTGGCCGAGAACCTTTTTGCGCCTACACCAATCAAAGCAGTCTCCTATGCAGACCTAAAAAAGAAGCTAACCGGGCACTTCCAGCCCAAGATGTCTGAAATGGCTTGGCGGTTCAAGTTCGACCAAAGAGTTTCAGCAACCGGGTGAATCAGCTTCCAAGTTCATAGCGGGCCTCAGACATCTGGACCCCTATCTTATGAAGTGGGGTTGGAGGGAGGGCAAGTTGTCAGATGACACATTAATCAGCTCAGGAAACGGTTTCCAGAATGGCCACTAAGTGAGTACTGCATCATAAGTCCCTCCCAAGGTCCTCAAACTTGCGGCCAAGCCAGTCCTCACATGGACTATCAGGACTTTTCCTTCTTAACTGAGGCAGAACCGGGGGGAGAACTGGGGAGCCCTGGAGTGCAACATGGGTCCCTTGAAGGAGCAAGCCAACCAAACTTCAGCAACCACTGTGCCTACTCTGCCGAACAGTCTGACTCTGGGATGGGCCAACCTGGAGAGGCCAGCCAGTGCATCGAATCCCCTTGACTCAGGAGCACAAAGGGACATAAGTCTACCCAGCCCACTGGGTAAGCTGGTAGATCACAAAGTGATGGGAACTCCAAGACGTTCCTCTAGGGCACACAAGCCTCCTTCATATCTTGCAGATTACGTTGTAAAATAAAGAACTATATATTGTTTTAATTCCTCTTGCCACTACACTACAGAAACTAGTGCTATGATGTAACTGTCTAAAAGTGCCATTTTTGAAGCCTATTCATTGAGACGTTGTTTAATAACATTGTAACCTACATTGGTTTCTTTTTACTTTTATTATTATTATCACTTTTATTTTAGTGTATTTAGATAATGAGTCTTGACAATTGTTTTTTTATTAAAAAGTTTTAGAATACATTTTATCTTTAACAAACAACAAAAAAGAAAAGAAAAAGAAACCCCCCCAGCCCCCTTCCCTCCCACCCTCCCCCACCCTCCCCAACCCCACCCTCCCTTTCCCCTCCCCCCCCCCACTTCCCAGAGCAGAATACAGGGTATAAAAATACAAACAATCATAATCTAGCTTACGCAAACAATCCTGAACTATATAGACTATCGAACTTTAACTCATATAGATAAACTCCAAACATATATATATACATCATATCAATAATTATTCAAAAACAAGATAATACTTTTCAATCTACCCAATAAAAACAATCACAAATAAAACAATTTATATCAATTGTCTAAAGCTGTTCTTCTTCCCAACTAAGCTTTAAATTCATATTATCCTGATATATTATACAAATTAAAATACCATAGATTACTTCCAAACTTAAAAATTTTTTATATAATCACATCATTCTTATATTCTTATATTCTATTACCTACTCCAATATTGCCCATAAAAGTATTACAAATTAATTTTCAATCACACATAAAACAATTTATATCAGTTTTATAAAACTATTCTTCTATCCAACTAAACTTTAACATACTAAAACCAAGTTTATACAACCTTTCCTTCTCCTAATGTATTATACTACTTAAAATACCATACATTACCTTCCAGGCTTAAAACTTTCCATCCAAATAACAAAGCATAACCTACAGAATATCAATAAACACTACTACAAATCTTCCCAATTAAATTTTCATAATCATCTTAAAACTAAAGCAACACAAAATATTATATAATTATTTTATAAGGGTGAAAAATGAATCCCCAAATACTTAATCCTTCTAGCATCCTTATTACATTATTATCTCTTGCAATTATGCAACTAAATCCTCAGGTTTTTCTTCCAGAAGCAGCACACCTCTTCCAATTTCTGGCCTTCTCCCGTTGTGATGAAATTTGACCCACTCCTGTAGCTTTCACATCTGTCTGCATTAACCCTTCAACATCTTGTGGATTCTCTCTGGAACGTTGAGGCTCTCTGTCACCTTTTTTCTTTGTAGACTCCAAAGACGGTATGGGGACTGCATTTAAAACATTACTGTAAAGGTTACGTGTCTGAATCACCGTGGTTAAACAATGCCTCGTACCTTCATAAGTCACCACCATACCCTCTGGTATTTGCCATCTAAACGTAGTATCACGTCGTCTCAATTCTTGTGTCAAAAAAGCAAATTCCTTCCTTTTTCTTAAAATTCTTGCAGGAATCTCTTTTAAAATCAAAACTTTTTGCTCATCCATTACAAAATCAATATTATAGGAGGCCTGGATAACTTCATTTCTAATCTTTCTCTTTGTAAAATAAACCACCACATCTCTGGGTAATTTCCTTTGTCTTGCAATCCACGAATTAACATGGAAGATTTTATCTATATCTTCCATTATTTCATCTGCTGGTCGCTCCAACACCCCTTCCAAAACCTCAGAAACCATTTTCGTCAAATTTTCCTTAGGATTTTCTTTTAGGCCTCTGATTCTCAAAGCAAACTCCATCTGAGAATACTGTGTCGAAATCAAATCATAATCCATTTTCTCTATCACATTTTCAGTTTCTGTCATTTTGGCTTCCATTCTAATATCATTTTGAACAAGATCTTCCACTCTTTCATCCAAAATCTCAATGCTTTTAGCCATGCTTAACATTGCAGATGTGATGTCTGCTCTCATTTCTGCTAATTTCTCTGTAAACTTCTCCTCCAACTTTTTCTCCATTATCTCAACAAATTGTTGCATTTGCTTTTCCATAGTCTCTTGCAGCAAACTCTGCAAATCTTTAACTGTAAAAGCTGATACAGATTCAGATGCAGAGGACAATAAAGTTTTCACCGAAGACTGCTGCCTCAGGGCAGGAACTTTAGAAGATATAGCCGCCATTTTCACCCTCTATTGTTAACTACGCACTTTCACATGCAGATTCAGCAAAGTCCATTGAGTTAAAGATCAAAACATCATCTTCACCAAAATCTCCTGCATCGCTCTGCCTGCGTCCTCGTTCTCAAAAGCTCTTCCTTGCTAGCAGGGATGGTTGCGAACGCCCTGTTCTGCTCCAAAAAACCCGGAGCAGAGACGCCTCGCAGTCCGGAGCATGCCCAGGCTTCGGGGGGGCTCAATCCTTCCGCCACCAAAACTCTAAGTTCTGGCGGCCCCGGAGAGCTCTACCCCTACCTGGACGCTCACCCCCTCCTCTTCTCCCGAGGTGGGGGCTTCCGAGCCGCCGAACAGCTGATCGACGCTGTTTTCGGCAGCTCTACGGAGCCGCGAGGCTGACAGCCAAGAAATGGCTACCTCCGGCGTCGCCTTGCCATCCGGAAGCCTCAACAATTGTTGAGACTAATTGGTGTTATGGTCTGTTCTAAGAGGGGAGGGGTGTTATGTACTGGGCTCTTAAAGAATAACATGTGGGTTGCTGGAGCAGCTAACGGCTCTCCAGCAAACCAAACTACAAGTCTCCTGTGCTGCAATTGGCTATCTCCAGGTGGCAATGGTTGATTCAAACCTATTGGCTGCCGCCTGGGGGGCTAGACTATATATTGCGTCTCGTTGCAGCCTTTTCCCCAGTACAGTTTCTGCACGAAATAAACTATGAGTTACCTTGTACTCAGCTTCTCACCTTGTACTCCTGCGCCAAAGAACCCGCTATTTAACACTTCCTTTAAGAATCCCACAGACTAGCAGATCTTTCAACATCTCACCAAACTTGTAGGGTTCAGTCATCTTTTCAAATTCAGCTCTACATGTTGCAATGGGCCTTCCTCATGTCGTATGTCCTTAGGAAACTTGAAATGCTTTTCCAAGCAGTGATGGTTGAGATACCAAATGTTCCTGCATTATTTTTACTACTATTTTAGAACTCAGTTGCTGAGCTTTGGCAAGCCAAATAGAACTTCTTAATGATCTTTGGATGTCGCCATCCACAACAGTCACTAAAGAGGCACCTTTTTTTCTCACCAGTTATATAATTTGTCTCAACAAGTTGTCCAGGTCCCTTCTTGTGTAGTCATCTAGTCACCTGGGGCACTATCAAAGGCCCTTATCTTCCCAATAAGTCTGGCCACCATTGGTGATCTTTTTCCTTTTGTCCTTGGTCAGTGTGATCTGCTCAGAGCTATTTTTCCTCCCTTCGTGGTGGTTTCTTTTATGCCCTCTCTTCATTTCCAAAGGCAAGGCAAGACCTGAGATGAAATCTGGACAGTCTCAGTTCATCATCACTGTTGTATCTTTGGGCCTGATGAAATAGAAAATGGCACGGTGTTTTCTGCTGCCTGCTTGAGTGATCTTCTCCAAAAGCCTGCAAGAGTTCCAACATTCGCAGAGGGCCTCAGGCAATTGAATAATGGCACAAGTTCACAAGCGTGCTCAATCAACCAACAGCAACAATGGTAACCCAATACTCTATAGTTGTCTCTTCAATCTGATTTCTTCTCCTCTCAGCACTCAGAATTGTAGATAATACTAGGGTTTAGAAATTAACTAATGCTTGTTGGGCAGCGTTTAGTTGCACGCACTGCAACTTGCCTATTCGTATTTATTTATTCATTTGTCCCAAAGCTTCTTTCTTTCAAAAGGCAACTGGACTTTTACTATAGACAGTAGGGTACTTCAGTATGGCAAGATTCAGACTATAGGTGCGGATCAATGAAGAAATCTGCTTGGAAGAATCACCATGTATCATTGTTGGATTTTGTGGCACTCCATTATCTTTGTTTTTGTATAGATTTTATTAGTTTTTATAGGGTTAGGAATAAGGTGGGGTCGGGGTTAGGGTTGGCATTTGGGTTAGGGTTAGGATTAGGGTTGGGGTTGGGGTTAGGGTTAGGATTAGGGTTGGGGTTGGGGTTTTCCCAAATAACGTCCTCAATATTTAGCAAACAGCATAATGTCTGGGTTCATATAAAGTATAAAGTATAAAGCAAGCATATACTCTGAGAGCTATTAGGGAGGGGCTGTCTTCACCTTCTTTCTTTCACACTAATTATTTAAACTGAGCTGCCTCTTACTCCTCTGGAATGCCTCCCCTCCTCAAAATCTAGACTTTATTCCATCACAGACAGCCCTTATAAGGGAATTGCTACATAGAGAAGTCCCAAATTTCCACCATCTATCAGTTGATGGCCTCAACATTCCCTGTCCATCAGCAATCAACTTCCACAGTTCTGCTGTTCTCCTGCAAGGGTCATTTGGGCTAATAATAGAACTAAACTCAGGTACATTAGAATGACCTGCTGGGCTTTCCCAAGTTGGCTAGCAAATCAAATTCCATAGGATTTTCCACCTTGTAGCTCTCAACTTCTAAAGAAAAAAAAATGTTTGCTCTCCTATTGAAACAATGATGGAAACTAACAATGGATGGAGACTAATCAAGGAGAGAAGCAACCTGGAACTAAGGAGAAACCTCCTAACAGTGAGGAAAATTAACCAGTGGAACAGATTGCCATCACTGGAGGCTTTTAAAACTGGACAGTCACTGGACAGTCACTTGTCTAAAACGGTATAGGGTCTCCTGCTTGAGCAGGTGGTTGGACTAGAAGACCTCTAAGGTCTCTTCTAGCTCTATTCTGATTCTATTGTTCAGGATCTCTGTTTATTTCAAAGCAGGCACCCAATGATTGCTGAAACAATTCATCTCCATGTTGTAATCTATACCTCTGAATTTTTCGTGACGGTGTTATTGACTATTACCTAGCCCTTTTGGAGCACAGTTGAAGATAGACCAAGCTTAACACTGCAAACTTGGTCCTTCAAAACAAACTCTTGGTTCTTCAAGGGGAACATTATCCCAAACTACCTGCCTCACAACTTCCCAACTGCAGTTTATCTTTTCATTCAACCAATAAAACACCTGACACATCTGGCTTCAGGCTCACTTTTTCTGAGTGCCATGTGATGGGGTGAGCTCCTGTTCCTTGCCCCAGCTGCTGCCAGCCTAGCAGTTTGGAAGCATGCAAATGCAAGTAGATAAATAGGTACCAATTTGGTGGGAAGATAAAAGTGTTCTGTGTATTTCAACCTACGATCATGCTGGCCACGTGACCAAGGAAAGGATCTTCAGACAATGCTGGGTCCTTTGGTTAAGAAACGGAGATGAGCACCATGACTGGACAAGGGAAAACTTTACCTTTATCTTTTTATCCACCCTTATACAGCCTAATTATAGGCTTGAGGTCCAGATCATCCATCACTTTCCTAGAGTAGAATGGAACAGCAACATAAACAACACACTCCAGAGTCAGTTCTGAGTCAGTTCTCCAGACAATGGCAGCGCCAGGAGAGATGAGCCACAGTCCAGATACCCTCTGAGGTCTTCCACACACTATTTAGGAATCACCTGCTGCCAGCGTCAACGTCCCTCCGTCCAGTGCGCTCCCACAGAGAGGGCCTCCTCAGGGTGCCGCCTTTCGGAGAATGCCGTCTGGTGGCTCCCAGGGGGAGGGCGTTCTCTGTGGGCGCACCTGACCTATGGAACCGTTTACCGGTTGAGCTCCGGATGGCTCCCGACCTTCGCTCCTTCCGACGCGACCTAAAACACATCTGTTTAAGCAATCCGGTCTGGTCTGATGGGTTCTTTTGTAATTATTATCTTAAGGTAACTATCTTCTACATTTGGGCTAAATTAGGGTTTAATTTATTTTCAATATCTATATTTGTACATTCTATTATTTATGTCACTGTTCACCGCCCTGAGTCCTTAGGGAGAAGGGCGGTATACAAATCAAATAAATAAATAAATAAATTTTCTCTTTTCCTTTCCCAATTCCACCCTCTTCCAGTTGGACGAGTAAGAGCATAGGTGGAAGAAAAAGTAAGGGGGAAAAAATATCTACAATGGCACTGGGACTGGGGAATGCAACAGAATCTCATCTGATCATTAAAAAAAATACAGTTGCTGAACTTGGGATCACCCCCTTTTTTTTAACTGATTGGGAAGTTAAAAGAAACCCAAACATCCTGAAAAATGTAATAGCAAACTACTTGCTTAATGTTGCCAAGAAAACTACATGGGCATATCTCCGTAGTCAGCAGAAGCCAAGTTTGACTTGAGGTAGACTTTTATCATAGTATGGGCTCCAGGATTAACTGTCCGGTGCCCAAATCTGGAAGTACAGGGAGTCCTTGACTTCCAATGTTTCATTTAATGACCACTCAAAATTACGACGACGCTGAAAAAAAGTGACTTATGACCATTTTTCACACTTATGACCGTTGCACCATCCCCAATGTTCAGGTGATTTATATTTGGATGCTTGACAACTGGTTCATATTTGTGAGAGTTACAGTGACCGGGATCCTGTGATCCCCCTTTTAATAACAGTTGCCACTGACAGAAAGCAACGTCCCCACTGAGCATGGGATTTTGAGTCAACAAAGGGGGCGGGTCCTCTCTCTGAAAATGCTCTGCAATGCAGAATGAAGAAATCGAAAGAATTTGGTTTCCCAGATCGAATCAGTTGTAGAAACGAAAAGCCAAACCACACAATGGGTTCACTGATTTGGCAGGAGACCCTACAGAAAGAATAGATTAGATGTCTTCATTTATGGTGGATGCACACTTAAGTTTGAAGCAACGCTGCCAGGGTTTTAATTCTTGTGCCAAAACTCCACATTCTTAGGTTGTGTACAGACAAGAGAGAAAACTTGTTTTAGCTGCCTTCATTTGACTTGGCTTGGGTTGGCTTTCCTGACAGCAGCGCAAGTCATTCCATCTCACAAAATAACTTCTAGAGTTCCCTCACCATCTGTGACTTGACTGGCTTGCTGGTATTATCCTTCCCTGATTAGGCAAGAAGGTGGTGATGGGACCCAAGCAGGCTGTATGCAGGTGCAGCATTGCTCTGTAAAAGGTCACCTTTGAAATAGCTGCTGGGGGGAGGGGGGCATTACAGGAAGAGAGCTTATCTAGCCAACCAATCCCTATATGGCTCAGAACCCAAGATGAACAATATTTGGACCCCATTGGACATAGTAGGGTTTGCATTCCAGTGAGCTGGTACAGGGAAGACCAAAAAAAGTGGTGGGCCAGAATAAAATTGAATTAAATGTAATTCATAAGATTATCGCCTGCTTGAATCCTTTACTTCTTCTGTCACATTCACATTTCAGCAAAACCTTTGGGAAGGGGCTCAGGGACACCAACCAAACACTCCCTTAAATATGAGCAGCAGCAGCCAAAAAAGCCAATGCAATCCTTAAGTTGCATTAACAGAGGGTTAGAATCAAGATCATGTAAAGTGTTATAGGGACGCGGTGGCTCAGTGGGTTAGGACGCTGAGCTTGTCGATCAGAAGGTCGGCAGTTTGGCGGGTTGAATCCCAAGTGCCGCGTAACAGAGTGAGCGCCTGTTACTCGTCCCAGCTTCTGCCCACTTAGCAGTTCGAAAGCACGTAAAAATGTAAGTAGAAAAATAGGGACCACTACAGTGGGAAGGTAACAGCGTTCCGTGCGCCTTTGGCGTCTAGTCATGCCGGCCACATGACCACGGAGACGTCCTCGGACAAGCGCTGGCTCTTCGGCTTTGAAACGGAGATGAGCACCGGCCCCTAGTGTCGGAAACAACTAGCACGCATGTGCGGGGGAACCTTTACCTTTACCTTTAAAGTGTTATTACACTCTATAATGCCTTGATAGGACCACATCTGGAATACTGCATCCAGTTTTAGTCACCATATTATAAAAAAGATGTTGAGACTCTGGAAAGAGTGCAGAAAAGAGCAACAAAGGAGATTAGGGGGCTGGAAGCTAAAACATACGAAGAATGGTTGCAGAAAATGGGTATTTTTTTTAAAATTCCATTTATATCCCGCCCTTCTCCGAAGACTCAGGGCAGCTTACAAGCTTAGCAGTAGCCTTCATTCTATGTATATGCCTGCTTATTAGGGCTTTCACACACACACCCCAAGCGGCATTATTACAAAGTCAGCTTAATTGCCCCCAACAATCTGGGTCCTCATTTTACCTACCTCGGAAGGATGGAAGGCTGAGTCAACCTTGAGCCTGGTGGGACGCGAACCTGCACTAATTGCAGGCAGCTGGTGTTACTTAAGGAGGCATTAGCCCACTGCTCCACCAAGGCTCTTATGTCTAGTCTAGTGAAAAGAAGGACTTAGGGTGACATGATAGCAGCATTCCAATATTGGAGATGATGCCACAAAGATGTGGGGTGGAAGTGGGGTGTCAACCTATTTTCCAAAGCACCAGAGGGCAAGACAAGAACCAATGGATGGAAACTAATGAAGGAGAGGACCAACCTAGAACTAAAGAGAAATTTCCTAACAGTGAGAAGAGTTAACTTGTGGAAATGGCTTGCCTTCAGAAGTTGTGGGTGCTCCATCATTAGAGGCTTTAAAGAAGAGACTGGACAACCATTTGTCTGGAATGGTGTAAGGTCTCCTGCTTGAAGAAGCAGTTGGACTAGAAGACCTCCAAGATCCCTTCCAATTCTGTTATTCTATTAAAGCTTAAGAGACCTGAGGAGCTTCAATTATGCATCTGAATCCCAAAACTTTATCTCTCTAGTCCTCTATGGCTGCCATTGGTTCCAACTATCAATAGATTATCACTGCTGATTAGAGGATCTGGAGCTTCTTTAGTTTGAAGCCTACAAGAAACAACCAACAAGTTTCATCCTACTCCTGGCTTATATCCTTACCTGATCCTAAATGCATATTGTAAAGCAATTTGATTAAGATACAGATTAAATTTGAATGAGGAAATACCAGAAACACACACTGCCATTTTGCCATAGCAAACATTTATTTTTCCTGATTCAAAAATGTACATAGTTAAAATCTCACTGTGTGGAGGAGCCAATATTTCTCCCACCTGAACTCCCAATTTGCATATCAGGATATCCATGGAGAAGATCCAAGATATATTGTTTGCATCTGGAAAGTCCTTGGCCTTCCCACTCATGCTCCTTCCAAACATCTGGCTTACTGAGGATTTCTGAGACTGTCTGCAGACAGATCAGCATCTAAAGTATAGTGACCCATTGTAAAACAGCAATCACCCTCTGATGCAATTACTGTTAAATCTTCCTCTACAATGGAAAACCCAAGTTGTAAACTGTCTGTCTCATTCAGTGATGTTCTTGGTAACAAGCTGAGATTTGGCATGTAGCACTCTGGATAATTTTTGACGTTTTGAGGAAGTCTCTGCTATTCCCACTTGATGGATCAAGGCACACTAATGGACTAACAGGAACTTTGTTGATATATATGGCTTGGCTACAGGAAATGAATGCTGGCAAGAGTGGAAGACAAGGAACTCAGTGTCTCCCACTTCTAGGACACAGTTTGAAATCAGTTGTTTGAGTTTCAAACTTGCTGCCTTTCACGTTGACTTTAGAATGAAGGGTTTGAAGCCTGTTTAAAGGGAAATTTGAAGCTTATCAGTATTGACGTGTATTCCAGCAATGTTCTTGCAGTGTTAAAAGATTCATTGATTTCTGGTATTCCGATCGTGTAGAAGGGGACGACAGAGAATGAGGTGGCTGGATGGAGTCACTGAAGCAGTAGGCGTGAGCTTAAATGGACTCCAGAAGATGGTAGAGGACAGGAAGGCCTGGAGGAATGTTGTCCATAGGGTCACGATGGGTTGGACACGACTTCGCAGCTAACAACAACAACAGTTCCTCAGTGGAGAGAACTAGTTTGGTGCAGTGATTTAAGGCAGTAGGCTAGAAATGGGAAGACTATGAGTTCTTGTCATACTTGGGCAGAAAAAGAGTTGATTGACGTTGGTCCAGTCCTTGATGCTCTTTGAACTTGTTTGTTTGCCTGCAGATGTTGCATTATCCAATTGGTTAATATCAGAGCCATGGTGGTGCATTAGTTAGAATCCAGTATTGCAGGCAAATTCTGCTGACTGCCAGCGGTTCGAGTCTCTCTGGCTCAAGGTTGACTCAGCCTTCCACCCTTCCAAGATCAGTAAAATGAGGACTGAGATTGTTGGGGGCAAGTGCTGACTCTGTAAAATTGCTTAGAGAAGGCTGTAAAGCACTATGAAGCAGTATATAAGTCTAAGTGCTATTACTATTGCTATCATCAGTGCTAGTGAGTGTTGGGCTTTGCTCCTTGTTTTTTCCTTGACAGTTCCTTGATTAGGCAATTATTTTCTGCTTGACTGTTTGCCTGGTGCTAATCCCTGCTTATCTTGGTGTTGGCAGCTGGAAAGGATGCATTCTGGTCTTTTTGTTTCCTTAGATTTTTTTATTGTCTCCTTTGAATGGTGTGTACATGTGGTTTATCCTATGTGTCTACTGATGGCTGATTTGTCTGAATGCCATGCTTCCAGGAATTTCCTAGTGTGTTTTTTATTATTTAGTTTGATTGAGAATGTTGACAGTTTCTTCTGCCTATCTGTCCTACATTGTGGCTGTTACAGTCCTTACACTATGTGTTGCACAAATGTCTGCAAGAAAACAGTAAAGCTCAGAGAGCACCAAGCACTCCACACTTCAACCCTGAGCGATAAATATTTCCTTACATCACTTACTCTCTCTCTCTCAGTCCTAGGAAGAAGGTAAAGGCAAGACAGTCTTCACTCTTCATTGTGAAACCCTTGGGTAAAGAGGTTGGTCCTTCGGGGGGGGGGGGGCTATCTGGATCTTGGGGGAAATTTCATTCCAGAGGGCATGTGCTGTTACAGAGAAGCACACCTCCGGAGTCTTAATAGATGGTATTGTTTTTAATTGAAGGACCCAGAGTGCACCAAATTTGCAAGATGAAAATAGCCAGATCAATACTCTGGGAGACAGAGAGTCCTTCAAGTAGCCAAGCCCCACGCCACAAAGAGCTTTACTGTGTTAAACACAGACAGATAGACATTAGTTATGACTAATTTACTCTCCAAAGTAGAAAAGTCTACAGAACACCAACATTTAGAACACTCACTCTCCCACCTGGAGGTGTCCTTCAGATACATTGGACTCTATAATTCCTGACCAGCATGTTCAACAGGTACAGTATGTGTAGCTCAACATTTCTGAAGGATGCCAGGCTTGGGAAGAGCAACTTAGAACAAATAGAAACCATGATTTTTGTATCTGATTTAGCTTGAGTATGAACCCATTCCTTTGACTTCCAGGATATACACATTAGAAAGGGGGTGGGGAGGAAGACACTGACATTTTACGGTGCTGGAGAAATGTATATATAAGCTACATATTATTCTATACCCATATGACTTCTTGATCTTCCTCCACTTTAGCAGACTGTTTATCATAACCAGATGGGCTGGCATTTTGCCTTTATTTACCCAGGTTCAACGGTCCAATAAACAAGAGAAGGAGGGGGGAAATGTTGGCAAAGGGTTTGAGGCCTATTGCTGATGAAATAATGATATGTAAATAAAATAAGGAAGGTCAAGGGAGAAAAGTCTTAGCCAATGCAGTTTTAGAAGAACTTGAAATAGGAACCAAACATTTCTACTTAAATGAACTATTATACGGGTGGCCTCAATTTGTAAGCAGCATCCAATGGCTACCAGGACACACTGTTCCATAGCCGTGAACATTTCACCTCTAAGAAATCTAGCTTTGTTTCTCATATACACCCCACACACTCCCCTGCACACACCCCTCTTAATGGGGAGGCATTTAAGGCAACGACATGCATTAAGTCCAAATGTCTATTCTACTGGGTACATAATGTTAAAATGTACTGTTTTCTAAGTTACTCCAAGCACTGGTTTTTTTTGTGTGTGTGTTCCCAAATTTGTCACATTAACATTGTTTTTCTTGACATTTTGCTCATTGTAAAGGTGTGTTTCAGATGATATTCCAGGTTCTGCTTTTCTCACATGAAAGCCTGATATAGTGCCATTGTCAACGTTTACACACCAACTCTCACAAGCCCGATGAAAAGGGACATTTCTATGAGGATATAGACTAGATTATTCAAACCAACTCTGCCAGTGACAAACTTATCATTTTGGATGACTTCAATACTAGAGGGGGGGAGAGAGAGACAGCAACTGGAACTAGAATGGGATAACTTGCTGTGGCCAAATCATCCCAGCCATCTCGCCATGGCTATGTCACTGCGGCCATCTTGCCATGGGACAATTCACAGCAGGGTAATTCCATGTGGGATAATTCAACACAATAAATATCCACCACTGTTCCTTCAACAATGTTGCCATTGACAAAAATGGCAATAAAGTTGGAGAAACAGTGGTGGATAATACTTATCGTGTTGAGTTACCCCACATGGACTGTCCTGTGGTGAATTGGCTGTGGCAAGGTGTCCCACAGCCCACAGCAAGATGACTGCAAGATGGCTGCCCCAGGTTGGCCATGGCAAGATGGCTGTGGTGAGATGGCTGCAGTGAATTGGCTGTGGTGAATGGTCCTAGACCCGACCAGGATGGAGTCCTTGGGTTATAAAACCAAGTAGCAGTGGCCAGCTGCTTCTGAGCATAGGTGCCAAGCACAATCTGTGCATCGCTAATTTGCAAACTTGCACTGGGGTGGCTAGACTGCCCAGTCAACATCTGTATCTCCACAAAGCTGATAGTCTAAAGAGCCGTGGCTAACCCTTGTCTTCTATATGTATATGAGTTTGGCACTCTGTGCTGAAAGCACATCAGACAACTGGAGAAATTTCATATACCTGCTCTCTGCTCCATCTCTGGCAAAATACTGTTTTGGGAACAAAAATATTGTGCCTTGTGAGGATAAAGCAAAATGTGGTGAAAGAAAAACGGAGGGGGTGCATTGGGTGTCGGATGGGTTTTTTTGTTTGTTTTTTGTGGCTTCCCCAGTGGTAGGCCAACTAAGAAATCAGCAATAAGGATGCTTTGAAGCATCCAAAATGTACAGAGAATAGACACAGTCCTCTGCACACCTACCTAAATTAAACCTACAGTAAATGAAGTTTCAATCACAAAATCCAGTCTGGATAATATAGTGATTATCAATCAGCTGAAATGCAAGTTTAAATTACAAATGTAAACAATTTTGCAATGGAAATGAGGAGGGGGAGGGGAGAAGTAACCAACCATTTTTTGTAATAAGCACAAAAACTTGAAAGTCTCATTATCACATTTTCAGATCAATATACTGTATCAATCATCCCAGTGTTTCTACCTCAACGTTTTCCAAACTAGGCAACTTTCCGATGTCTGGACGTCAACTCCCAGAATTCCCTAGCCAGCATGATGACTAGGGAATTTTGGGAATTAAAGTCCATACATTTGAAAGTTAACATTTGGAAAACACAGGCCTAACACTGAGAAGTATTACTCTAGCTACTATCTTATTCCTTTGAAATACAGGTAGTCTTTGGCTTACAACCATACTGAGCCCAAAATTTTCATTGCTAAGCGAGACAGTTAAGCGAGTTTTGCCCCATCTTAAAACCTTTATGGCCACAGTTGTTAAATGAATCACTGCAGTTGTTAATTTAGTAATACAGTTGTTCAGTGAATCTGGCTTCCCCATTGACTTTGCTTGTCAGAAGGTCTCAAACACTGATCACCTGACCCAGGGACGCTGCAACCTTCACCAGTACATGCCAGTTGCCAACCATCTGAATTTTGATCACATGACCACGGGAATGCTGCAACGGTCGTAAGTGTGAAAAACGGTCGTAAGTCACTTTTTTTTCAGTGCCATTGTAATTTCGAATGGTCGCTAAATGAATGGTTGTAAGTTAAGGCCAGCCTCGAAGTCCAAAGATCCTGGAATATTGCAAAGTTCCTGGAATATTGCACTACCCATCCTTCCAACTCACTTTATCCCATTTTTAAAAAGATTATACTCTCTGCTATATGTCTCCATGACACCCTCTGTGCAGCTCCCCAGCAAGTTCATTATTTCCATCTGCCCGTCTTTCCCCTTCCCACCCTCCCATATTTTTTTTTCTCCCGATTTCTCTAAGCCTTGATTCGTTTAACTTTCTCCTCCTCCCTCTTTCTCATTCACTACTACAATTACCTCTGCTCTCAGTTGGACAAGTCACCATCAGCTGAATGCCAAACAGAAGGCTCTCTGGGTTTTGCAGCGGCGTCTCTAAAGAAAATTATCCTATGTAACCTACAGCACACTCTCTTTCTGGCTGTGCTTCTTAAGCTTCAGTTCCTGGACAGGGATTCCAAATTGTTTGCAAGGTGTTAGAACGGTGAGGATCTTAACAGAAGGTTGAACCCCAAACATGTGGCTTTTGTAACTTCTCTCTTGCCTGTCACCTATTTTTTTTTCCCCTCTGATAATCAAACTAAAATTTCCAGTGAGAAAAGAAAACATCTCTTCCGCAACAAATCCTTTGCAAGAAGAGAACAGAAATGAGTTGCATAAATCCTTCCTTTTGTTGATGCTTTGTTTTATGCCTCTCTGAAACCCTTTCTGGTTCAACACAGCTGCCCTGTCCCAAAGAAACAGTGGGTATATTATATTTGACTTTCCTCACAGAAAGAAAGAAGAAGAAAAAAGAAGGGGAGGCAGGAAATTAGGATTAGCCATGTGGTTTGACTTTCAAACTGTATTTCCTTACAAAAAAAAATCAACTTGTGGTTGTGGTTGAAAGGACAAAAGGCGACTACTATATTCATTTTGCCATGCAGGGGTCCTGGAACAGATCTGCACACACACAAAAAATGGTCATCAATCTTCAGCCTTACTTAATGTCCTTTTTTACCAGGAATCTAATTGAAGGGATGTAGTGAAACATGGCAGGATCCTCAAATGCCCTTTAGAGTTCTAGTACAGTTTCAAACTTCTGAGGGATGATCTGTGTTCACCACCATTTGTTCCTAGCTTTCTAAGTGATGGATTCATATAGTTGGGTACATGTTCCTTACAAGGATGAGGTTTCAGAATATATGGGTTTTTCCATGTGGAATCATCAAGGGAGGTGGTGATGGGTGCCATATTATCTTTCTCTCCGGTGGGGTTGTGCAGCTCTGCAAGTTTTGACTGACTGTTCCGGTTGGGGTTTGGTGATGGACGTTGATTCTGGTTTTCCTTCAGAGCAGATGAGGTGCAATCTGGATGTGAAGAACATTGACATTTGTGTAACCACATTCTGGTCAAAACGCAGATAAAGAGACTAGCCAGAGAGAAACAGGCTCACATTAAATCGTAACCAAGATGGAGCTCCTGGTTGCACATGAAGATCATGGTTTTCCACAAATATCAATCCTAATAGTTGCTTTAGACCAGGGGTCTTCAAACTTGGCCCTTTTATGACTCATGGACTTCAACTCCCAGAATTCCTCAGCCAGCGTACCTGGCTGAGGAATTCTGGGAGTTGAAGTCCATGAGTCATAAAAGGGCCGAGTTTGAAGACCCCTGCTTTAGATGATGTCAGAGTCCCATTGAAGGAGCTGTTCTGTGACTTGTGCATTCTCCTAGACTTATGGATCTTGCTGGAATAGCAGTAGAAGCCATGAGCTAGCAGACTTTTGGTCAATAAAGGAGAATATTTGTATCTCAGGATTGAAATGAGGGGTCTTTGGTGCTTTCTGAGCTTGGTTGTTTTCTTGCAGTCATTTTATTACCCAAACTAGGTAACATCATCATTTAATCTGCTCTGCAATTGATTGGTTGTATAGATTTACCTCATACTTTTTTGCTGACCCCTATTGGCCTATTGGCCTACTTTGCTGACCCCTATTGCCCCCTATTGGCATCTGGCCCTCTCAATTCCTGGCAAATAGATGGGGAAGAAATGGAGGTAGTGACAGATTTTATTTTCCTGGGCTCCAAGATCACTGCAGATGGGGACTGTAGCCAAGAAATTAAAAGACGCTTGCTCCTTGGGAGGAAAGCCATGGCAAATCTAGACAGCACACTAAAAAGCAGAGACATCACCCTGTCAACAAAAGTGCGTATAGTCAAGGCTATGGTCTTCCCAGTTGCAATGTATGGCTGTGAAAGTTGGACCATAAGAAAGGCTGAGCGCCAAAGAATTGAGGCCTTTGAACTATGGTGCTGGAGAAGACTCCTGCGAGTCCCTTGGACTGCAAGGCGATCAAACCGGTCAGTCCTAGAGGAGATCAATCCTGACTGCTCTTTAGAAGGCCAGATCCTGAAGCTAAAACTCAAATACTTTGGCCACCTAATGAGAAGGAAGGACTCACTGGAGAAGAGCCTAATGCTGGGAAAGATCGAGGGCAATAGAAGAAGGGGACGACAGAGAATGAGGTGGCTGGATGGAGTCACTGAAGCAGTAGGCGTGAGCTTAAATGGACTCCAGAAGATGGTAGAGGACAGGAAGGCCTGGAGGAATGTTGTCCATAGGGTCGCGATGGGTCGGACACGACTTCGCAGCTAACAACAACAACAATTGGCCCCTACAACTCTGCAGATTAATGATGAAGGGGGAATGGAGGAGGAAACTCACCCAACGCTTATCAAAAACTCTCAGCACCTGTGATCTTCAGCTAAGCTACTCTGAACTAGGTTTAGCACTTATTCTGAATAGACCTACACTGTGCTCATAAACAAATTGATAAAAAGGCCATGGGCATGGAGGAAGGGTTGGCGGAATGTCAGGAGTTCCCTCTTGCTTCTCTCTAAGCAGCCCTTTGGGTTTGCAAGCTGTTAATTAGGCAACTTGAGAGGTAGCTAAGCCCACTGGTTTTTACCCAAGTCCTCCCCACCACCACTTATGGTTACAGGTTGTCTTCTTCCTGGAAGGCAATGCGTAGAAGGAGAGTTAAGCAAATCTGAGGAGATTTACCAATCCCTTTCTTTAATTTTGCCTGGAGCTTTACCTCCTACAGAAGAACTGGTTGATAGCTCTTCATCTCATAAGAATATGATGCCTTCAGCAAGCTAAAAGTTGGTGAAAATGACAAAGCTTGTCATCACTTGTACACAAACATACTCCTTGCCTGTTCTTACAAACCACCCAGAATTACTCAGGTGAGATGTGTGTGTGTGTGTGTGTGTGTGTGTGTAGAAAATTGATAAACATTTGTACATGAGGAAGAAACTTTGGAGAAACATCTTTAAGTGCAGGAGAAGTATTGAGGTTAAGAAGAAAGAAACTTGAAGGAGTTGCATGACTTTAGCAATGAATTTTATAATGAAGAGTGTGATTTTTCAACCTGGAATATAGCCCCATTTCTTTTTTACTTGATGCACTTTTGTACCTATGGAAATGAAGAAGAGTTGTCTTGTTCACAGGAACAAGATATTGGGAGAAGGTGAACAGACCCAAATCTATTTTGCATGAACTCTCCCTTTCCTTAATCCTTCCACTAACTGGGTTAATACACCGATACAACATAGTAACCCTGTCAATAACTTGGTTAAGAGTGCAATGTAAAAACAGCCCATATTGTTTGTGAATGGATTGTTGATGAAAACCTTCAGGAAAACTTTCTATGACTATTAGATGGCAGCAAAGACAGGAAAGACTCTTTGCTGTTCTCTAGTGGCTGTTTATATGTTTTGCAGCTCACGTGTAATATGTTTACTTTTCTAAAACAGTTGTTCTCAATTCAGCAACTCCCAAAATTCTCCAACTAGAATGTTAAAGTTACCAAATTGAAAAAAAACAACTGGTATAAACCCTGAAATATTAAAAGTATCCAAATGAACCAAAAAGTTTGGGTACAGGTGTATTCTTACAGGACTTATAGACATCCACAACTGTTATATCACATTTATGTTAACTGCAATTGGCAATTTCTCTCCTACTGCAATTTGCTACAGCAGTACTTTCTGGAGCCATATTATATACCAGTAGCACAGTTAGGTTTAAACAGCTTTAGTGTATTTTGCAATACTTGGATCCAACTTCATCATGATTTTTCAGGCCATGGGAGGTGGTGGTTTGTCATTTCAAGAATTTGTCATTTCAAGATTTTTACAGAGAATTTTGGGGGGGAAAGTTTGTAGTTATGTTCTTTTCAACACATAATGTACCCCTATTTCCCTTCAATTATAGGAACTATAAACATTTTATTTCAATAGCTTTTATTGCTGCCATTTACAAAATCACAAAGTCTTATGGTAGCTGTTAGTCTCTTTGCCAAATGCAGGGGTGCTACAATACGGCAACTCCATTTATGTTTCCAAGGCCATTTAATGGCATAAACACACAAAGGGGTGTAACATATGTAACATAAATTGTTGCTTAATCTAGTATGTATTCAAACAAGACCCATAATTATACATTAAGGAAACAAAAAGGCTCTCAAAATGGGACCATCTCATCCCAGTTCAGAGAGTAGCAGTCAAAGCAAAAGAAAGTCTGATTTTGTGTTGAGGCTAAGAAATGGGTCAGCATAAGCCATAAAAATATATTTTGTGTTGCTGGGAATCATTGGCTTTCTTTGCACAACACACAACCTGCAAACTACACAACTACATTTTTGGCCTGCTGTGCTATTCAAACCTTATCCATTAGCAGGATTTATTGTTGTGGATCAGTGAACACAAAAAATAGTTAAGTTTATAAGATAGTCATTGAGGGAAAAGGAGAAAGAGGCACAGTTCATTTCATTGGGGATGTGCAGACCACCGAACAGAACCAATTTGTGTGATACGTCAAGCTGACGTCTGAAAAAGTTTTGGATGCTCCATGCTCCATTACATAGTTTTATGCAATTTGCTGCCATCTGAAGCACCAAGTATTATTTTTTGAAGAACTTTAATTTAATTTGGGGTCCCATGGCAAACATCTGAAAGGAAGTCAGGCAGCATTCCTTGAGTCAGGATGTTGGAGTAGGACCAACTTGATCCAACTTCTGTCAGTCTTTTGAGGTAGTCTAGACAGGAAACCAAAACCATGATTAATAATACTACCTTTATTGTAAGGTTACAGTAATAGAATCTTTCAAGATTGAAATGACTTCTCTCCTCCCTTATGTCTACTTTCTAAAGAATGAGGGAGGGTTAATTTTGAGATGCTTCCTCTACCCCCATCCTTCCTTTGGACTTGGATTTCTCTAGTCTTCCTCCTGTCTCCCAAGGTTAATCTCACAGTCCTTTACATCTTCAACCCCATTCAAACTCATTGTTGGCCATGGAAACTTCATGGGTGATTTTGGAATACATAATCTGTCTCAGTTCAACTTACAGTAATTTACAAGCTTGTTCTTGTTCTTGAGGAAATACAATTACAAGAGGGAGAACTACAGTATATATGCTACTCAGAGCTTTTTTGGAAAAAAGGAACAATATCAATAGTAGCAGACATGATAAAAGGATGCAGCCATTCCTGGTAACTCAGATTTTATTCTATTCCTCACAATGGGCAACAAATATACTCATTTAAAAGATAGGTACCACTTCTTTACATACTGTAACTCCCAAAGACAGTTACAAAGAATAATATAAATCCATTGCTATGAAAAAAGTAGTATGCCGGCATTAGGGACTATCTAAAGCGCAATAATAATGTTATATACCTAAATTAGTTTTTTCCCACTCCCACACTTATGAGTTCAATCCTAGGTAGCACAGATATTTCTCTCCTAGGGTGAAAAGAAGAAATATCTGCTGTGAACTCCATGTGATGTCAGGAAAGGCATCCAGCCAGTAAATGCTCAGCTCCATCCAGTCAGCCCTATTTTACCCCAAATTAAGATATTACAGGGTTGTAAAAAAGGAACATAGATGATGATAGATAGATAGATAGATAGATAGATAGATAGATAGATAGATAGATAGATAGATAGATAGATAGATAGAAATTAGATGAGAGAGAGATGACAGATAAATGATTGATAGATGATAGATGATAGATAGATAGATGATAGATGATAGATAGATAGATAGATAGATAGATAGATAGATAGATAGATAGATAGATAGATAGACATAGATGATAGATAGACAGACAGACAGACAGACAGACAGACAGACAGACAGATAGATAGATAGATAGATAGATAGAAATTAGATGAGAGAGATGACAGAGAAGATAGATAGATAGATAGATAGATAGATAGATAGATAGATAGATAGATAGATATAGATAGATAGTTAGATAGAGAGATAGATGATAGATAGATAGATAGATAGATAGATAGATAGATAGATAGATAGATAGATAGATAGATAGATAGATAGATAGAAAATCTGAATCACTTGGATTGTTCTTGATTTCAAGATACTTTGCTTTGGCTTCCCAAAAAGTAACAATTAATTTGGAATTTTCAAGGTGACTTCATTTCAAAAAGAATCTTGATCCAACTGAAAAGTGAAAGGTTTTGGGTCACAAGCATTATGTCCCTATTGACCCTGGACAGCTCCACGTTCTGAATGCTGATGGCATATATCCAGTAGAAGCAAAGGGGACCCATATGTTTAAATGTCAGGCTAATGAGCCTCATTAAACACATAAGAGGTCTAATCAAGCCACCCTTCAAGTAGCAAACCTTTCCATTTCATTGGCTTTTGTCAATACCGCAGATTGCATCAACATCAAACTTATCCTGAGGACATGCCTGTTAGAAACAAAGCAGGATGATGGGATTAATTTCCCCGCCACCCTTTTTCTTAATTTAAACCAGCTTCCTTCCAAAATCTATATTTCAATATCTTTTTTTTATTGTTGTGCAGGGAAATGGAATAATTATACATTTCACAATGACTATCGTAATTGCAAACAGGAGTTTGGGAGGAAGGAAAAGTTATTATGCTGGATGCCGTTGTGAGAGAGAGAGAGAGAGAGAGAGAGAGAGAGAGAGAGAGAGAGAGAGAGAGAGAGAGAGCATTCATGTTGGACCTTAAAGTAATTAGGGGGTTTTGGGTGGTTTGATTTTGGTTTTTTTTTCTTCTTCATCTGTCTTCGAGGGGTGCATTCAAACGGGCTTTTATTATGCAATCAGACCCCCTTGTCTATCCTTTTTCTTTTCCAGAAAAATAGTGTTAAAGAGGCCAAAAAGAAAAGAAAAGAAAAGGACGTAAAGCAAAATAAGAATTTGTCTGTGGAGATTCTCAGTCATCCAGGTCATAGTCTCAAAGGTGCTTTTTCAAAAGACAACTGGATTATGGGTTGTTTTTTTCCTGAGGAAGAAGAAGAGGATATTTCGCTTCTCCTCCAAGAAGCTTCATAAGTTCTGGCAGGATGGTGGAGGCGATGGAAGGACTAGTTCTGACAGGATGGGGGGAGGGAGCTGGATGAGAAGCAAAATGTCTTCTTCCTCAAGGAAAAAACAGTCCAGTTGCCTTTTGAAAAAGCACCTTTGAGATGAAAGGAGAATTCTTTGGCTGGTAGGGCCCAACACACAGTGGGTTGTTCATCAACAATTTCATTTGAGGTTGGGCACCTCCCTGTGCTTAATCTTATTTTCGCATGCAAGGACACCTGTGTGAGCGAAGAGCGATCAGCCTGGAGCTGATTCTAGAAACTGCCATAAAGATTTGTGTGTGGATGCCCCCAGTCAGCGCACGAATGCCACACTCCACCCTGCGTACGTTCTCCTAAATCATCTACTCCTTTGAAAGAATTTCAAAGGCACGTTCTCTTTTTATCAGGCTGAATAGGAACTGTTAACAACAACATTCTCTGACTGGCACTCGTAGGTGGAAAATATTGTCTTCTGGCCTGCAGCCAAGTGGAGAAGAAGACTTGGATGTTATGCCAACGGTGGAATTCCCCATCGTGATGGAAAGGGCCAATTTGAGGATTGGGATGAGAGAGAGAGAGAGGGGGGGGGGGAGGGAGAGATTTGCATGTTTTTGAACTGCTAGGTGGGCAGCAGCTGGAGCAAGGACAGAGGCTCACCCCATTGCACAGCTCTCAGGTCTTGAAACTGGACTGTCTTTTACCCACTGAGCCATTGCACCCCTCTACAAGCCCATACTGCACATTTAATGTGTGGGGGTTTTGGAAGTTGAGGCCCCAAACATCTGGATAGTGCCTTATTGGGAGAGACAGATTTAAACAGTGAGCTACAATTCCATTTCCAAACATATGTATCCCTCTCTAAACCTCTTCATTATTGGAATGTAGAAAACAATTGACATTAGGATTTAAATTGTGGGAAATCAGTGCGGAAAAGTTAGTTATGATTATTATCATCTGCAATGATTTCAATATGTCTTTCTCCAGAATTGCTACATGTGGATCTGCCTTTATATGCTTGGTTTTCTTATGAGATTCTGCATTGTGCAGCCAGCAATATTATCAACTTATGCAAAAATAAATACAATTTCCAAGAAGTTATATATTAACAGAGAAAACCCATTCCTTGTACTGAGTTGTTGGTCTAGGGCACAGGTCTGCAACCCGCGGCTCCGGAGCCGCATGCGGCTCTTTCAGCCGTCTCCTGCGGCTCCCAGTCCTCTGCCATGTGCAGTCCAAAAAAAAAAAAGTGGGACTAAAAAAGTTCAACCAATCAATTCAAATATGCAGGGTAGGTGCATATCTCGCCTTGGCTCCACTCTTCAGTCAAACCCTGTTCTGCGCATGCGCGCATGTATGCGCATGTGCACACATTTTTTGCAGCTCCCAGTTTTTCCTTTTGTGAGGGAACCGGTTCCGAGTGGCTCTTTCACTGTTTCAGGTTGCTGACCCCTGGTCTAGGGGCTTTTCAAGCCACCATCAAGTTCTTCATATGCCCAGAGCATATTTCAGTTTTTAAAAGGTGATATACACATACCAAACACTATTGTCTTTTATGATAACAATAATCTTTGTGGAATGAGGAGAGACATTTCCCAGATGGCTAACCTACCAAAACCAGCCAAGAACTTTGCATTTCCTCAAAGGTTTAACCACTGTAATCTGGACTTGAGAGTCCACATTTGAGGGCATTTCACCATCAGCACCTAATGCAGCAGAAATATGCTCCAGTAGCATCTTTTTTTCCTGCAATATCCTTACATCCACATCTCATCCTCAGTTCATGAGTGAGACATGGCTAAGTTGTCCCTAGATGTACTGATACTAAAACAGTATGGTTTTTCGGGAGCAGAAAGAAAACTATCTCCTTTAGAGACGCTTCCTTTTTGCTCAACACAGGTCTTATTTAGAAATGGCAAATTGTTGATTGATTGATTGATGAGGAAGAGGAGGAGGCCACACCTGGAATACTGCATCCAGTTTTGGTCACCACGATGTAAAAAAGATGTCGAGACTCTAGAAAGAGTACAGAGAAGAGCAACAAAGATGATTGGGAGACTGGAGGCTAAAACATATAGGGAACGGTTGCTGGAATTGGGTATGTGTAGTTTAACGAAGAGAAGAGTGAGGGGTGACATGATAGCAGTGTTTCAATATCTCAGGGGCTGCCACAAAGAAGAGGGAGCCAAGCTATTCTCCAAAGCGCCTGAAAGCAGGACAAGAAGCAATGGATGGAAACTAGTCAAGGAGAGAAGCAACCTAGAACTAAGGAGACACTTCCTGACAGTTAGAACAACTAACCAGTGGAACAACCTGCCTCCAGAAGTGGTGAATGCTCCAACACTGGAAGTTTTTAAGAAGAGACTGGACAGCCATTTGTCTGAAATGGTATAGGGTTTCCTGCCTTAGCAGGGGGTTGGACTAGATGACCTCCAAGGTCCCTTCCAACTTATTATATGATGATGATGATGATGATGATGATGATGATGATGATGATGATGATATCCATTCAGTTGTGTTCAGCTCTTGGCAATTCTATGGGTCAGGTCTCTCCACAACTTCTGGTTTTGCACTACTTCTTTGAGTTGTTCTATGCTCTGGCTGGTGTCAGATTTGATGGTGTCTAGCCACTGTGTTCTTTGATAGCCTGGTCTCCTTTTACCACTAACTCTTCCAAACATAATTGCTTTCTCCAGTGAATTCCCCTGCATGACATGGCCAAAATAAGTGAGATGCAGTTTTTTGATTTTGGTAAAATGTGAACATTCCTCCAAACAGAGTTTTTGTTTGCACTTTTTCATAATGTCACTTTTTGCAAATAACGTTTTCCAATTTAAATGTGAATAGGAAGAACAATTATTGTTGAGAAGATTCCTGAATGTCAGGGAAAGCCAAGAAAACAAACGGATGGATCACTGAATAAATCAACCCAGAGTTCTCACTCAAGTCAAAGATGACCAGGCTAAAATTACCCTACTTTGGATATATTATGTGAAGACCCAGATGTCTGGAAAAGGCTCTGATCACAAGGTAAAGGTAGAAGGGAAGAGAAGAAGAGGACCACAAGCAACAAAGTGGATGGACTGAGTTGTGTCATTGGATGACTTGGAGGATCTGGCAAAGAAGTCATGGAGAAACTCTATCCATGTGGTCAAAATGGGTCAATTGTGACGATGGCAATCAGTCACACAAAGAAGTAGTACAAGATCGAAAGATGTACTGTTGTAGCTTTGAATGGTCCCTAAATGAACTGTTGTAAGTCAAGGTCTACCTGTACCTACATACACACACACATATGCGAGTACGCACACACATATACACTTCCTTGCTCAAGAATATGCACACACACCCCATGCAATCCTCAATGCTGCTGCCATTTAAGACATCTTCATTTTGGGGGGAAAAAATCCCTCCAACATGTTAAACTTTAATTGTTCCTCAGGATGCTACGCTCCCTATAAAAACAACAACAACAATAACAGTTCTGAACCAGCAACACAAGCATACTGGAAGCTGTTGGCACCAATAAAAATAAAATAAAAATGGAGGCAAGGCTGCCTTTGGAAAGGAGAGAGCTGGAACACATTTCAGAGTGTAGAGGCCTTTTGTTTGAGATAAAAAAACTGAAGCGAAACAATCACTGTGCCTCCTCAGATGGTTTTAATTTGTCTGCAGAATCCCACAGAGGCATACAAAGAAAGAGAGCAGATTTTGTGATCAATCAAAATTGGAATGATATTCGTTATCCAAACAAAAGAAAAAAAGCATCGAATCTGAAATTCAGGCTGGCTAGAGAAAGAGGGATGGGCTTCCAAAAATCTCTTTCTTTGAAGAGCAAATCATTTTTCTTTCTTTTTTTAAAGAGGGGGAGTTATTTGTTGGATGAATATCATTTGATTTCTGGATTCCAAAGCATATATCTCAGTGTTTTTCAAGCTCGGCCATTTTAAAAGGTATGGACTTCAACGTGGTTGGCTGGGGAATTCTGGGAACTGAAGTCCACACCTCTTAAACTAGCCGAGGTTGAGAAATACTGAGATATCTGATTGGCTAAGAGGGGGCCTACTTTGAGCTGAATCAGCCATAGACAACCAGAAGTTCCCAAATTAGAATCAAGATCACGTGATGTGTTAATATCACTTTACAATGCCTTGGTAAGGCCACACTTGGAATACTGCATCCAGTTTTGATCACCACGATGTGAAAAAGATGTTGAAACTCTAGAAAGAGTACAGAGAAGAGCAACAAAGATGATTAGGGGGCTGGAGGCTAAAACATATAAGGAACGGTTGCTGGAATTGGGTATGTCTCGTTTAATGAAGAGAAGGACAAGGGGGGACATGATAGCAATGTTCCAATACCTCAGGGGCTGCCACAAAAAAGAGGGAGTCTAGCTATTCTCCAAAGCACCAGAAGGCAAGACAAGAAGCAACAGATGGAAACTAACCAAGGAGGGAAGCAACCTAGAACTAAGGATGAATTTCCTGACAATTAGAACAATTAATAGGTGGAACAACCTGCCTCCAGAAGTTGTGAATGCTCCAACAATGGAAGTTTTTAAGAAGAGCCATTTGTCTGAAAAGGCATAGGGGGTTGGACTAAATGACCTTCAAGGTCCCTTCCAACTTATTATTATTATTATTATTATTATTATTATTATTATTATTATTATTATTATTATTATTATTATTATTATTATTATTATTATTATTATTATAAAAATATCATAAACGTCTCCCATAGAGAATTTAACTTCTGAGGATGTTGGTATTATAGGAGTTGAGTGTCCAATTGCCCATAATGAATGTTCATAGAAGACTCTTAATCTACTACACCTATACAAGCAGTCCTCACCTTATGACCACAACTGAGACAAGAATTTCCATTTCTAAGCAAGGTGGTTGTTCAGTATGTCACATCCAATTTTACAACCATTTTTTGTCACGGGTGTTAAGTAAGTCATGGGTGTTTAAGTGCTGGAAGCCGGCTGGGAAGGTCATAAGTAGGGATCACATGATCCTGGGATGCTGCAACTGTCCTAAATATATGCCGGTTGTCAAGTGTCCAAAACTGAATTACATGACCATGGGGATGCTGAAATGGTTGTAAATGTGGGGACTAGTCATTAAGTCATTTTTTTCCAATGCCGTAACTTTGAACACTCACTAAACGAATGGTTGTAAAGTTGAGAACTAACTGTAGAGGGGTTTGTTTTTTTTTTCATTTTGCTCTGGGATCCAATATAACGCAACTTGCATTTCTCAATGCAACAATCAATTGAGTAAAAGCAGGAGCTTTTTCTTAATAGGCAAAAAATAAAACACAAATGTCATATATCATTTCCTGAAAGGATTTTGAAGAGTAAAGAGAATCTAAAAAAGCAATGGCTCTTCTACTCCAAAAGCATGGTTTTTCCCTGACTTTTTCACTGCAAAATATTTCAAGTAAGCACTATTTTTAATTGGGTACTGGGACCAACAATTGGAAAATTTGAGGGAAAGAACTCAAGCAACATATAGAACTTTGAAGCAACGGTTACAGTTATTTAATTCTATCGTTACCACCACCAATCCTTTGTTTTGTACATTCTTTAGGAAATACATTTAGCACAGGGGTCCCCAACCCCCAGTCTGTGGACCAGTACCAAGCTGCAGCATGCCAGCAACTGGTCCACACAAACAAGCAAAGCCCCATCCACGAGATGTGGGCAGCACACAAAACCACACACCCTCCAGTCCACATAAAAACCTCTCTCCATGGAACCAGTCCCTGGTGCCCAAAAGGTTGGGGACCTCTGATTTAGCACCTTCACTTCCTCAATCTTTTTTGTTGGGAAAAAAACTGTAGCCAACATTCAATTGATTCCTCTATGGGAGAAAAAAAACACCAAAAAGTATATTGTTATTGGGTTTTATCACCCTACATATCTTTCTAATCATTGCATACAAGCACATACAAGTTCACCATTCCTAAAACTGTTTGTTGATATGGGAGTAGTTACAGCATAAGCTACATTAAGCAAGATTGCATGCTGAGTTGTTAATCAGATAGGAAGTATTTGGCATTTACTAGATTTTTTTTTAAAAAAAATCATATATTTAAAAGATTTGAAACCTGCTTTTCTACTAAAAGCATCTGAAGCAATCAATAAAAACCAGCATTTAAAAACACACAATGGATCCATTCAAAACAGCACTTCATAAAACAAGCATAAAATCATATGGGAAATGCACAGTGAATTATTTATTCGTTACAGATGATCTAAGTAATGCAAAGTTATTGTAATTCATTTATGGTGTTGTCTTTACATAGGATGGTAAAGAGATGTATATTAAAGCTTTATGATTTAATTTTTGTTGTATAATCAAATATATCTACAGAGTGCTAAATGAAGCTATGAAGGAACATAGTATCTCATTTCCCCCAGTACATAAGAACTGGCAAGGCAACAAATAAAGAGTTGGGGAAGATGAAACAAATGACACAGGAAAATGAGAACATTCTAATAATCTGCCTATGTCTCCTACTTTTATACAATATCATATGACTAATTCTGTAAAATGTAAAGTCTTCCTTGAACTTAGCCCAGTTCCTGTTGACTACATGGAAAATCCATGTAGTTTTCTTGGCAACAATAGCAATACCAACAATACTTAGACTTATATACCACTTCATAGTGCCTTAGAGCCCTCTCTGAGTGGTTTACAGAGTCAGCTTATTGCCCCCAACAATCTGGGTCCTCATTTTACCAACCTCAGAAGGATGGAAGGCTGAGTCAAACTTGAGCCATCAGGATCGAACTCCTGGCAATGAGCAGAGTTAGCCTGCAATACTGCATTCTAACCACTGCGCCACCACGGCTCATGTGCATCACAATGAAGAAGTAGTTCATTACTGTTTTCTTGGATGAATTTTGACTTACTCAGAATTTATTTATTAGACTGTTATTCCGCCTTTATTACTTTATATGTCAGTGCTCCCCAATCTTTATGGCCCCAGGGACTGGTTTCAGAAGAAAATCGTCTTCCCTGGACTGTAGGACAGGAGGAATGGTTTTGCACACAACCTAGATCCCACACATGGACAGATGAAGCTTTGTTCATTTGCCCAGTACTTGCGTGGCCCAGTTCCTTTTTTTTTCCAGTGATGAAGCACCCTCAACTTCTGAAGGCAGCTGTTCATCTGGTTGATTGTCCTCCCAGTTAGGAAGTTTCTCCTTAACTCCAGGTTGCTTCTCTCCTTGATTAAATTCCATCCCTTGTTTCTTGTCTTGCCTTCAGTTCAGTGGTGGGATTCAGCTGGTTCGCACCACTTCAGCAGAACCAGTAGCTAATTGCCCAGGCCCAGAATGGACTTCTGGAAGTGGTATCCACACAGAGAACCTGTTGTTCACATATTTGAATCCCACCATCGCTTCAGTTCCTAACAAGCCACAGACAGGTACTGCTCCATGGCCCTAGTTATAAGTAACTTAAGCTAGTGAATATATCTAATACTCCTTCCTCCTATTTTGCTGCAGTAACAAACCTGTAAGATAGGTTGGGTTGAGAGAGTCACTAGCCCAAAGTCACCCACGTGGCTTTCATGTCTAAGGTGGTCTAGAACTCACTGTCTCCTGGTTTCTAGGCCAGCACCTTAACCACTAGTCCAAACTGGCTGTAGAATGGTCTACAGTTCTGGGATTTCTTCATAACATATCACTCTACTTCCTTTTCTGAAAACAACCCAGGTCAAATACTACTGCCACCTAGCTGGCTGCGACTAATATTGCCCTGTATCTGTTGTTTACTTCCAACTCAAAAGCTAGCTTGCTGTCACAACCTAATTCCTTAGGTTTGTGAAACATTTGTTCATGTGGGGTAGTAGTTTCTGTTGTGTAGCCAGTTCTTTGCAGGCAATAAGCAAGACGGAAGGTTGCAAACAGGAATATGCTTTATTGAGGCAAACAGGAACAGAACTGAAACAGTGGCTGCTGCACAGCTACTTATACAGTTGGCCACTAGGCAGCAGCCAATAGGTTTAAAAGAATCCATTCCCGCCCCAAATCAACCAATGATCTTCTTGGGGACAGCAAGTCTGCCTTAGTCATTCACCGTTACACAGACACACCACTGAGCAACCTTTAAGCAGCATTCAAACAGACACGTGAATCAGTACAAGTAAAAATCCCAATACATTACAGTTTCTCTGAAAAGGTTTCAGCTGGAATCAAGCAAAAAATCAAATGCAACACCTTCGAGAATGAATTTGTCTACTGTGAAAAATAAATGCAACGAGGGAAGATTTAACCTAATCCATCCCTTTCTAATTAGGTCCCTCCAAATGTACTGAAGCCCAATATAACTGGAGACTATCAAGCTGGGAAAGTGGAATCAGGCCTTGTTTAATCCAAGTTTTTTTGCTTATCCAAACTGACCTACAATTTTTTCAAAGTTGTTGTTTTGGGTCCTTTGCAGCACATTGAAAACTAGCTTGCAGCTATTTGTACGAGTTTGTTTATCTTTTTCCCATAGACTTAATTACATCTTGTCAGGCCTCTAGTCAAGCATGCAATGCAGCTGTTGGCAAAAGCTGGGGTTCTAAAATGCTGCCTTCCAATTTGCGGGTAAGAATCTTACCTACCTCTATCCAGCCTAGGAAACAAAGCTTTATTGGACAATGTTGTGGGTTCTGCTGCAATCTTGTCACCCGCTGGTCGGGGTTGTTTTATCAGCCAGATTGGAGTGTATTTTTGCTAAACTGGAAATGTCTGCATAAGGCACAGATCTCCCTCCCTGCTCTTAGTCTGAAATTATAGCATTATTGTGATTGGTCAGACAGTCAGCCAGATATTTAGACTGGATTTGGCATTTTTATCCATGTATTGAGTCCTTCCTAAGGACTTGGGATAGGAAAATGTTGCTGTTTGAGGGTGTTAAAGGTATTGTTGTAGGACAGGGGTCTTCAAACTCGGCCCTTTTATGACTCATGGACTTCAACTCCCAGAATTCCTCAGCCAGGCATGCCTGGCTGAGGAATTCTGGGAGTTGAAGTCCATGAGTCATAAAAGGGCTGAGTTTGAAGACCCCTGTTATATGAAGATATAGTTGGTTCCAAGAAAAGTCACCTTCTGCAATTGACTGATGGTGATTTTGCCAATGCTGATGGGGTTCAAGTGGTGCTCCAGGTGTTTTGGAATTGCACCCTATATACCTATTAATGGTGGTATTATTAATAGTGGTACTTTGCATTTTTGCCAGATAAAAAGTTGTTCTACTTCCGTTTGCCCCAGTAGTTCTACATTCCTGAAGCCCACTTCTCACCCGATGTCCAGGAACCGAGTGCAGTCTTTGTTGACCCAGATGATGATCAATCTAGAATAGGTTTCTGCAAGCTACATTTCATCATATTGTTTATGGGAGAGAAATTCTTCATCCACTCCTCTGATGCAATCAGTCCAGTATGGTTGAACTTCTGGCATAGCTCTTATTCTTTCTCACAACTCACAAGCTCAACAATACATCAAGATAGTGCCTCACTGGGGGACATTATTATTGGTTGATATCAAAAGAAGAACCTTTCAGAGATTGTCACCACCAGTACTTGTTATTGCATTGATTGCTGTGCCAACAATACTGACCAAGTCAGCCATGGCTATTAAATATCAATTAATCATCTTGTCAGTTAAGAACTGATCTTTTGTTCTTCTGCTGCTTGAGCAATTTCCTTTCTACTCAGGTGGAAAAAACATTGTTTTCAACTAGATGCTGTTGGACTGCATCACTATCACACTAGCTAACAATTTAAAAGATATTGGTTAGCAAGTAATTGGCTTAGTTATCTGGTGTTGCCCCTTTTGCTGGATCTTTCAGGTAGGCTTTGCCAGATGTTAGCCATTCTTCAAATTCACCTTTTGTAGAATGTTGTTAAACTGCTTGGCAATGAGTGGGTATAGACCAGTCAGATGTTTCAACCAAAAACCATGCAGTTCATCTTCACCTGGTGCTGACCAAGTTCTTGATCAGGGTTCTTCAAACTTGGGCCTTTTATGACTTGTGGACTTCAACTCCCAGAATTCCTCAGCCAGCGTGTCTGGCTGAGGAATTCTGGGAGTTGAAGTCCACAAGTCATAAAAGGGCCATGTTTGAAGACCCCTGTTCTTGATTTTCCTTGTCCTTTTCTCCACCATTTCTGCCATTATTGCAAGTTCTTTCATTTCAGCTTCTTTTTTATTCTTATCTACCTCCTTTAACCAAGCTGCATTCTTTTTGCATTTCTTTGGGTTGTCCCATAGCTATGCCCAGAATTGCACTATTTCTTTTGTTGAAGTTGCAGCCATTGCTGGGAAGAGAAGCCTTGGTGACATGAACTCTCTTCACTACTCACCAGTGGTATATATAAAAAGGTAAAGCTAAAGGTTCCCCCGCACATGCGTGCTAGTCGTTTCCAACTTTAGGGGCCAGTGCTCATCTCCGTTTCAAAGCCGAAGAGCCAGCGCTTGTCTGAGGACATCTCCGTGGTCATGTGGCCAGCATGACTAGATGCCAAAGGCGCATGGAACGCTGTTACCTTCCCACCGTAGTGGTCCCTATTTTTCTACTTGCATTTTTACGTGCTTTCGAACTACTAGGTTGGCAGAAGCTGGGACAAGTAACAGGCACTCACTCTGCTACGCGGCACTCAGAATTTGACCCACCAAACTGCCAATCTTCTGATTGACAAGCTCAGTGTCCTAACCCACTGAGCCACCGCGTCCCTTAGTGGTATATATACTACAATGCATTTTACATGGGACTGGCTTTGGATATTAAAGTGATAGAGGTGATAGAGGGAGTTGAAGTTGTTGGAACTTTGGGGGAGAGTGACCATGTCATATTAGAATTCAATACACTGCAAGCACAAACAATAGAACATAACCAAACCAGTGTCTTAGACTTTCAAAAAGCTGATTTTAACAAATTTAGAGAGAGCTTGGGGAGTATTCCATGGATGAAAATCTTAAAGGGGAAAACAACCGAAGAAGCTTGGGAAATTCTGAAAATATGTTTGCTCACAAGCTACAATAGGTGTAAACTGCCACAGCCTGCTTTGTGGTGGGTGAAAGCTGCTATACACACATAACCTCGGGGTAGCAAGCTCTGCATTGGCTATTAGTAATACCATTCTGTTTGTTTTGACCTCTAAAGCCCTATTTGATCTGATGCCAGTTATTTGCAGGACCCTCTTCTCAACACCCCATCTACCTAAAGCTATATTTAAATTAATTCTAGAATTTTTTGACTAGAGACTATAGGGGCTTGGTACATGCCTAATGCTAAGCCTCAGTAGATAGGTTCACAGATGATTGCTTAACCCAGTATATAATCCATCTCTGGTGAGAGTTTCGCCTCATACGTTAAAGCCTTGAAATTGGATACGGTTTTTGCAGAACTTGAAAGAAAGTGAACTGTGTAGGCCCCATGCCTGCAGGCGACAGCAACAGTCAGACCGCTTTGCTTCCGAGAGGAAACAACAATCTTTGTTCAGCTCTTAGAAAATGCAAGTTGCTTTCCGAAATAATGTCTTCCAAGATGCTGGTGTGACCCTTTGCCTGTGAATGTGAAACTTCCTCCCTAGGGGGAAAAAAAAATCAGTTGGCTTCTATCTTATTTAATTTTGGATGGGTTGGGTTTTCTTCTTCTTCTGCCTAGCACTGGAGTGTTTTTAAATATAACACGTTATTTTAAGGCAGATAATATTTCACGTTTCAGCTGGTTTGTGCATTATCTGTTTCCTGTGATTTGATTTTATATGTTTTAATCTGTAATCTTCTCTTTGTTTATTAAACAAATAGAGCCAATAAATTGTAAAAGGAAGAGACTGAGAAAGAAAGTGGCACATTTATTGAATCTGCGTGGTGGGGAGGGTGCAGTGTTGAGGGAATTTCATTGGGTTCCATGTGTGGTCTGGTTTTGTCCGTATTGAAAAATTAGTTCCTTTTCAAGGGCATTAAGGGACGTGGTGGCTCAGTGGGTTAGGACGCTGAGCTTGTCGATCAGAAGGTCGGCAGTTTGGCGGGTCGAATCCTGAGTGCTGCGTAGCAGAGTGAGCACCTGTTACTCGTCCCAGCTTCTGCCAACCTAGCAGTTCAAAAGCATGTAATAATGCAAGTAGAAAAATAGGGACCACTCCAGTGGGAAGGTAACAGTGTTTCTTAATGACTTCCCATCAAATCACACCCATTAGCCTCATTCACTGGAAGTGGTGCAAGTTTGTTTGCTTCATGCGTGGGGTCATAAATCTGTCCTCACTGGCTTTTAAAATACTTTGCCTTTTTCAAGAAATATGCCTGCAAGTGCTAAGCCGTCTACAACCAGACTCTGATGCTCAGGCTGTTTATGTTGGCAAGATGTGACCTTACAGATGTTGGAGAATCATAATCAAAGATAGGTTAAGATTACTAAACCCAAGGAAGGAAGCAGACTCATACAGATTTTTGTCCCATTGTTATGGCTGTTGACTGCCTCACAAGGCACTTTCTTGTTAACCAGAGGTTATCTTGGTAATTAAACCAAGTTGGAGAATGAAGACGTCTGTTACATGGAACTAGCACTAAAGGGAACTGGGTAGTAATGGGGTAAAATACACCTTGGCTTAATGCACCAAGAAAACCACATTTAAATGTATTCAGCTTTATGTTAAACAGGACTGCTAGGGATCACCTGGAGCAGATTTGTGATTTAGCAATAAAAAGTCTCCCTTTTTACAATCTTGTAATCCCTTAATATGGGGTAGAGTCAAGGCAACTGGATGGAGCTGAGCATTTACTAGTTGGATGCCCTTCCTGAGGCCTGTCCGGAGTTCACAGCAGATAGGTTTTCTTTGTGCCCTGAGAGAGAAACATTTGCAGCTACCTAGGATTGAATGCTGAACCTTCCAAGTGAGAGGCAAACCACTACACCATCACACTGTTCAAAGAAAATTCCTTGAAGAGATGGGTTGGATAGATAGATAGATAGATAGATAGATAGATAGATAGATAGATAGATAGATAGATAGATAGATAGATAGATAGATAGATAGATAGATAGATAGATAGATAGATAGATAGATAGATAGATAGATAGATAGATAGATAGATAGATAGATAGATAGATACCTTGATCAGGTGATCCAAGCTATTAGATAACTTCTTGAAAGTTACTCCCTAAATTCTGTGTTGGGTTAACTTGCTTAGGCCACAGAGAATAAAGGTCAGACTCTTTTGTGAAATGCCAGGAGATTATACATATTTATATATATCTTCAAGGATTAAGATTCCTCATAAATTTAAGTAGCTAAGTCTGATGAGGTTTGGTATTTAAGTCTTTTGTTATTTTGTTTTAAAGAGCAGCTCACCACTTCCAACTTCTGCTGGATTCTTTAAAACACAGAGGAAACCAAGTTTTGTTTTATCTTTTTATCTAGTGTGAGAAATAGATTTGTCTGCTGGTTATGCACCTACTACGTACCTGGTTCTTAAGAAGAGAAAAAGAAAGCTTGACAAAGGGACTGGTCCTTCTCTCATAGTGTAATCTGTGGGCTTTGAAGCTTGTGCATTCAGGCCAAAATTTAGTCACTGTTCTAAGTCAGAAGTGATAGTGGAATATCTATCTTGGAAAGCTGATGGAGCAGCCTGTTCTACCTTACCAAGTTGGAGATAGAAATCTCTCCTTCTCAGGATGGCACATAGATATTAAAATGCTTTGCTCAGTTGGTTTAGCATTGGTTTTTCTCTCCCTAAAACCTGTTTAATCAGTTGTAGATGATATGAAAGACAAAAAAAAACACTTTACCCTATCTATGTGACCAAACCAGGAGAACATGAGTTGGATGGATGCAGTCTCTTTCTTGGCAGGTCATTAAGTTGCAGGACTTGGGTTTGGCTAGTGTAAAGAAAAGAAGAAACAGAGATGACTTGATAGTATTCCTGTATTTGAGGGGCTGCCACAAAGAAGAGGGGGTCAAACTATTCTCCAAAGCACCAGAGGGCAAGACAAGAAACAATGGTTGGAAACTGATCAAAGAGAGAAACAACCTGGAATTAAGGAGAAACTTCCTAACCGTGAGAACAATTAACCAATGGAACAGCTTGCCTTCAGAAATTGTGGGCACTCCATTACTGAAGGTTTTAAAGAAGAGATTAGACAATCACTTGTCTGAAGTGGTATAGGTTCTCCTGCTTGAGCAGGGGGCTGGACTAGAAGACCTCCACGGTCCCTTCCAACTCTATTTCTATTCCAAGTTTGAAAACTATGATTTCTCCCCATTTAATTTGATGTTTCATACCTCCTCTCTGGTTAAGTGAAATATGTTGTGTTTGCACCCGAGTGGGCTATAAGTAGCCAAAGTTCTCCATGAAAAAAAAAATAAGTGGACAAATTTTCCAAGTTTTTCCAAGGAAGGAAATATTCTCCAACAATTTCTCAAGCACAACCCAATTCCACCACAATAAAGATCCTGGTTTATTATTTCAATGTGGGACATTCTGGATAGCAATTGATGGGTTTCCATAGCTTTATTTCCTTTCTGATGAAGTGCTGCCTACTTATAGGAATACAATCACCCAAATATGTTCATCCAAATATCAGGTGGAACAGAGAAAGCATTAAGAATGAGTGCTTAGTTGACTGCCCAATCACCATGTCTCAGGCAGTCCAAGGCTACATTAATAAGGGGATAGAATCAAAATCACATGAAGCATTAGCACCAATTTATAAAGCCTTGGTAAGACCACACTTGGAAAACTGGATCCAGTTTTGGTCACCACAATATAAAAAAGATGATGAGACTCTAGAAATAGTACAGAGAAGAGCAAAAATGATGTCTAGTTTAATGAAAAGAAGAACCAGGGGGTGACATGATAGCAGTGTTCCAATATCTAGGGGGTTCCCACAAAGAAGAGGGAGTCAAGCTATACTCCAAAGCACCTGAAGGCAGGACAAGAAGTAATGGATGGAAACTAATCAAGGAGAGAAGCAACCTAGAACTAAAGAGGAATTTCCTGACAGAACAATTAACCAGTGGGATGAATTGCCTCCAGAAGTTGTGGGTGCTCCATCACTAGAAATTTTTAGGAAGAGATTGGACAACCATTTGTCTGAAATGGCATAGGGTTTCCTGCTTATGCAGGGGTTTGGACTAGAAGACCTCCAAGGTCCCTTCCAACTCCGTTATTCTGTTATTAATGATGGCTATTCCAACAACTGGAGGGGAAGATGTGTTCCTGCAGCAGCTAAAAATGAATTAGATTTTGGCAAAAACCTACCTTTGACCAAATCAGGAAGTACATCATCAGTGAAACATGCTAGATCATAACCAGCATTGTATTGGGTAAAAACACTATAGGTATTCCTCAACTTGCAACCATTTTTTTAACAACTGTTAACAACTGTTTAACAACTGACCTATGACCGTTCCTTACATCCATTACATCCATTACATCCATTAAATCATCACCACAGTCACGTGATCAAAATTTGGGCCCTTGGCAATTAGCAGGTATTTATAATGGTTGCAGCATCCCGGGGTCATGTGATCTCCATTTGCGATCTTCCCAGCCCGCTTGTGACAAGCAAAGTCAATGGGAAAAACCAGATTTGCTTAACAGCTACGTGATTCACTTAACAACTGTGGTGATTCACTTATTAGTCGATTAAAAAAAGGTTGTAAAATCAGGCACGATTCACTTAACAAACACCTTGCTTAGCAGTGGAGATTCTGGTCCAATTGCGGTCATGGGTCATGGACGACCTGAAATTTAAAACTGAAACAGCGAAAGACAACATAAAACCACTTCAGTGAGATGAAGATAACTTTATGACTTCGTCGTGGCATAAAAAAATAATTACTGGGACATGTTTGTGCTTCATTTCGTGGACCCTGAGGCCAGAAACAATACGAGTAGTCCTCAACTTACGACCACAGTTCACCCCAAAATTTATGTTGCAAAGCAAAACATTTGTTAAGTGAGTTTGACCCCATTTTACCACCATTTTTTGCCACAGTTATTAAATGAATCACTGAATTGTTAAGTTAGTAATGCGAATGTTAAGTGAATTCGGCTTCTCCATTGATTTTGTTCGTCAGAAGGTCGCAAAAGTTGATCACGTGACCCTGGGACACTGCAACCATCATAAACATCATCAGATGCCAAGCATCCTAATTTTGATCACGTGACCATGGAAATGCTGCCAAATTGTGGAAAAACGATCGTAAGTCACTTTTTCCAGTGTTGTCGTAACTTTGAAGGGTCTAAATGAACTGTTTTAAATCAAGGACTACCTGTAACTCCAGGAACAAAACATTCCACCCATCAGACTTTCATCACAATTTCCTTAACTGAGCTAATTTCTATCTCTTCCCTCGAATGAAAAAGTAGAACAAATGCAGAGGAATTTACACTCTGGGAAACAGTCTATGAAATGACTTTCATTTTAGGAATGATGGCTTCCAGCAAATAAGCAGTCCATTGTTTTATATCAACTACTTTTCCTTTTTGAAAATAGCAAGAGGAAATTAGTAATTAAAGACTTCTCTCTTCTCCTGGAGACCAGAAACCTGATGCCAGAGCAAATTAAGAAAGGCCATTCACAGGAAAATTAAGAAGCTATTCATTCTTAATATCTCACAGTGGACATCAACAGAAAACAATAAAATGGGTAATAAAACACTGTACTGCAAAGAGGAACCTCTGAATTAATTCTGGAGAAGATTTTTTTCCCCTAAAACAGGAAGACTTTATCAGCAAGCACTGTAAAGGGCAACCTTTTTTTAGGGAAACTGGATTGTTGGTAAATAATATGGTATACATATTCCCTTTACACAAAGGGAAAAAACAGTCCAACCTACTAAAACCAGTGCCATAAAAAACAGAACAGAAACGCAAGTTAAGATAGGCAAGAAAATGGTAAGTGAGTACCTGTCCAGCCTAGACGAGTTCAAATCACCAGGACCAGATGGATTACACCCCAAGGTTCTCAAGGAACTGGCAGACGTGATCTCAGAACCACTGAACTATATTTTTCAAAGATCCTGGAGCACTGGGGAACTACCAGAGGACTGGAAGAGAGCTGATGTAGTTCCCATCTTCAAAAAAGGGAAAAAAATAGATCCAGGAAACTACAGACCTATCAGTCTGACCTCAATACCTGGGAAGATTCTGGAAAAGATAATCAAACAACAAATCAGCGAACACTTTGATGCGAACAAAGTTATCACTAAAAGCCAACATGGGTTTGTCAAAAACAGATCATACCAGACAAACCTTATTTCATTCTTTGACCAAGTGACAAAATTAGTGGACCAGAGGAAAGCTGTAGATATCATTTACTTGGACTTCAGTAAGGCATTTGATAAAGTAGATCACAACCTACTACTTGATAAGATAGAAAAATGTGGGTTAGATAGCATCACCACCAGATGGATTCGTAGCTGGCTGACAGGCCATACTCAGCGTGTGGTCCTCAATGGAATTGCATCTACATGGAAGGAAGTGTGTAGTGGGGTGCCCCAGGGCTCTGTTCTGGGCCCAGTGCTCTTCAACATCTTCATCAACTATTTGGATGAGGGGATAGATGGGGAACTCATCAAATTTGCAGATGACACCAAGCTGTCAGGAATAGCCAATTCTCCAGAAGATAGGCTTAAGATACAGGAGGATCTGGACAGACTCAAACACTGGGCACTATCTAACAAAATGAAATTCAATTGTGAAAAAAGTAAGGTTCTACATTTAGGCAGGAAAAATCAAATGCACAGGTATAGTATAGGTGGTACCTTGCTTGATAGTAGTAACTGTGAGAGAGATCTCGGAGTCCTAGTGGACAATCACTTAAATATGAGCCAGCAATGTGCTGCAGCTGCCAAAAAAGCCAACACAGTGCTAGGCTGCATTAACAGAGGGATAGAATCAAGATCACGTGAAGTACTAATACCACTTTACAATGCCTTGGTAAGGCCACACCTGGAATACTGCATCCAGTTTTGGTCACCACGATGTAAAAAAGATGTCGAGACTCTAGAAAGGATACAGAGAAGAGCAACAAAGATGATTGGGGGACTGGAGGCTAAAACATATAGGGAACGGTTGCTGGAATTGGGTATGTGTAGTTTAATGAAGAGAAGGGTGAGGGGTGACATGATAGCAGTGTTCCAATATCTCAGGGGCCACCACAAAGAAGAGGGAGCCAAGCTATTCTCCAAAGCACCTGAAAGCAGGACAAGAAGCAACGGATGGAAACTAATCAAGGAGAGAAGGAACCTAGAACTAAGGAGAAACTTCCTGACAGTTAGAACAACTAACCAGTGGAACAACCTGCCTCCAGAAGTGGTGAATGCTCCAACACTGGAAGTTTTTAAGAAGAGACTGGACAACCATTTGTCTGAAATGGTATAGGGTTTCCTGCCTTAGCAGGGGGTTGGACTAGATGACCTCCAAGGTCCCTTCCAACTTATCATTATTATATTATATTATAATATTATCTAAGTCAGTGCAACTTTCTGTTTAATTTTATCTCTCCAATTTGGATACTGAGGAAGGAAGGAAGGAAGGAAGGAAGGAAGGAAGGAAGGAAGGAAGGAAGGAAGGAAGGAAGGAAGGAAGGAAGGAAGGAAGGGAGGGAGGGAGGGAGGGAGGGAGGGAGAGAAGGAGGGAGAGAAGGAGGGAGAGAGGGAAAGGAAGGAAGGGCTAAAGAACTATGTTATTATTATAAATTATGGCATTCAAAAGTAAAGCACAGCTTAAATAGTTCAAGCCCCAAAATTATTGCAATTTGAAAGAAAGCAGAGTATAATATAAATTATATAACTTTTGGTTGCTTTCTCAATATATTTTATTAATAAACTTTTCTTCCCTATATGCTATGAATGGTTCTCCTGGTCTTTATGGTGTTCTAGATTCTAACTGATCTATAGTCGGTGGCAAGCCCTAGAGAAGGGCGGAGGAATCCCAATTTGTGGAGGTGAATCTCCAGATGTTAACAGTTTAGTTTTCCAGTACCGGCACCTTCAGGGAGCAGGGGAAAATAGCAGAGAATATTTGTAGTTCAAGACTGAATTGTGGGGTCATTGGTGCTCCCTCAGCTTCATTGTTTTCTTGTAGACATTTCATTACCCTGCTAGGTAACATCATCAGTGGTAGAAGAGTGAGATTTGGTCCCTTCTTGTACAGAACTGGCTTTCCCTGTGGCAATATTCTTTATGGTTCCTAGATTACTTGTTTTGATTGTTTGTCTGAGTTAGTAGTTCCTTGATTGGGGTATTGTTTATATAGGTAAAAAGGTAAAGGTTCCCCCGCACATGCGTGCTAGTCGTTTCCAACTCTAGAGGCCGGTGCTCATCTCCGTTTCAAAGCTGAAGAGCCAGCGCTTGTCTGAGGACGTCTCCGTGGTCATGTGGCCGGCATGACTAGACGCCAAAGGCGCACGGAACGTTGTTACCTTCCCACCGTGGTGGTCCCTATTTTTCTACTTGCATTTTTACGTGCTTTTGAACTGCTAGGTTGGCAGAAGCTGGGATGAGTAACAGGCGCTCACTCTGTTACGCGGCACTTGGGATTCGACCCGCCAAACTGCTGACCTTCTGATCGACAAGCTCAGCGTCCTAACCCACTGAGCCACCGCGTCCCTATTTATTTATTTATTTATGTTTATATACAAGTCACTATATATAAGCAGATAGCAAACCCTACTCTCTTCCAGTACTGATGGTGTTACTTGTTTGGGTAATGAAACATCTGCAAGAAAATAACCAAGCTCAGACAGCACCAAGGATCCCATAGCAATGAAAAAGGTTATGATGAAAGTTGCAGGCCTTTTCTGAACACACACAGGTGTGTGGAGCTTTCATCAAACAGGGTGGAGCTTTCATCACACAGTGACAACAACATCTTCATTTTTTTTTTTCAATCTCCCACCCCCTCTGGACACCCTTCCCTTCAAAACCTTCCCCAAGTCACGTCCCATTTCTATGACTTGCCCTAGCTTGTTTTGGATTGTAGTTTATATCGACTCTGACCTGCTCTACAAAATCTTGTATAATTGAGGCAGTGCACTAACCAAATGCTTTTTTTTTTTTGCTCCCTTTCTCAGAGTTACACCCACCCGTTTGTCCTTTTTTGGGTTATCCTACAAGTTTGCCCTGTTGTGTTAGAGGCTTTGAAACTTTTCTCCTTGAAATCAGAAAGGCTTAATTCACTCAAAAAATGGTGGAATGTCCAATGGAACATATACGAATAGAAAGTGTGCTTCTTCTTCTTCTTTTTTAATCCACAAAGTCAATACCATCAATTTTGAGTTTTCTTCCTCCACAATGATATTTTTTTAGTCAAACTTTGGCTTCTGTTGCTGGTGGCTCTGTGGCTTCTCTTCAGTTATTCTGTTTTTGTGACGTGCACACATGTATACAGATAGTCCCCGACTTACAACCACAGTTAAGCCCAAATTTTCTGTTGCTAAGTGAAACAGTTGTCAGCCCCATTTTATGGCTTTTCTTGCCACGGCTGACAAAGTGAAACAATGCAGTTATTAAGTTAGTGACACAGGTGTTAAGTGAATCTGGCTTCCCCATAGGCTTTGTTTGTAAGAAGGACACAGAAAGTGATCACATGAGCCTGGAACACCATAACCATCATAAATATTGCCAAGCAGTTGCCAAGCATCTGAATTTTGATCACGTGACCATCGGGCTGCTGCAACGGTGTGAAAAACAGTCCTAAGTCACTTCTTTCAGTGCTGTTGTAACTTTGAACAATCAGTAAACAATGTCAAGGTAATGATTTAGAAGCTAACCAGCTTGTACAATGTGAGATGAATGATGCAATGTTAGGAATGACTCAGCAGGAGTCTGTATCCCTTTAAGAGCTTGAGTATAAAAGGGAAGGCTTTGCTGGAGTCTTTCTCTCTCCTCCATTTCCTGCTGTAATCACTGTACATTAGAGTTTGGTGTTTCACCACATGTTACGTATCTTGTTTCTAGTGTATATTTTAGATAGTGTAATATAAACCACCATTTAATATAGACCACTGTTTACTGTATTTACTCCTGGGTTATCTCAGTGCAATAAGACTGTGCATGCTCTGACAAACAAACTATTGTAAGTTGAGAACTACCTGTATATGGTTTTTACCAAGACACAAAACACCTCAACTCATTGCTGATCACAGATACCACATATAGGTGTTAGCAGAGAGGAAAATCTATTAAGTGTTCACCAAGAAGTCATCTCTCCAAATGTCAATTTTTTTTGCCATTTTATTGATGTGAATATGGATACTTCCCTGAAAGAAGACATTTGGGGGGAGCATAACATTTTGAGGAATTAAACCCTTAGCCTTGCAGTGCAGCCTTGAATGAGAATTTTGTATATGAGATCTGCAAGATTGGACAAAGGGTCTCCATTTTAGAAGCAATGAAGAAATAGGATAGTCCTCATATTTCCGAATAATTCAGTGGAAAATCTATGAGCTTTTCTCTTGCTTGGATGTTTTTCAGCCAAATGAGAAGACATTCTTAAATTATTTTACTGTTCACCCTAGAATTCAGCTTGCCAAATTTAACAGTGTGGAGAACATCTAATAGTAGTGAACAATGAAAATGCTTTTTTGTTACTGGGACATTCGTTTTAACGTAAAATGCATCTGAGTGCAACTCTTTCACTGTTCATTAATTTTTAAATTAAATGTAAATTTCTATTGTATCCAGACCCTAGATTTCTAGGAAAGAAGCTAAATGCTGGAAAAGGACAGTCAAACAACTCCCACTAGCAACAACTGAGCAAGACATTCCCCCCAAAACTAAAGGTTTTACATTAGGCAGGCAAAAAAGCTAAATCAATCCTTAGTTGTATAAACAGAGGTATAGAATCAAAATCACGTGCTGTATTAGTACTGCTTTATAAAACCTTAGCAAGACCACACCTGGAATACTGCTTCCAGTTTTGATCACGACATTCCAAAAAAGATGTTGAGACTTTGGAAAAAATGCAGAGAAGAGCAACTAAGATGATTAAAGATCTGGAGACCCAGACTGTTGGGGGCAATAAGCTGACTTTGTAATAATGCCGCTTGGGGGGGGGAAAGCCCTAATAAGCAGGCATATACATAGAATGAAGGCTATTGCTAAGCACATTGGTTTGTGCTTAAATTGTAAGCCGCCCCGAGTCTTCGGAGAAGGGCGGGATATAAATGGGATTAAAATAAAATAAATAAATAAAACATATGAAGAACAGTTGCAGGATTTGGGTTTGGCTAGTCTAGAGGAAAAAAAGGATTGGGGGTAACATGATAGCAATATCCAGTATTGAGAGGCTACCACAAAGAAGAGGAGGTCAACTTATTTTGTAAAGCACCAGAAAGCAGAACAAGAAAGAATGGGTGGAAACTAATCAAGGAAAGAATTAACCTGGAATTAAGAAGAAACTTCCTAACAATGAGAACAATTAACCAGTGGAACAGCTTGCCTTCATAAGTTGTAGGTGCTTCATCACTGGAGATCTTTAAGAAGAGAGTGGACAGCCACTTTCCTGAAATGATATAGGGTCTCCTGCTTGAGCAAAGTTTCAACTAGAAGATCTCCACGGTCCCTTCCAGCTCTATTCTGAATTGAATTGAAAAAATGCCTCTAAGATTGTTTGTCATAAAAAGAGGCAACAACAACATACAAAAGAAAAAGCTTCTCCTTCAAAGAAACCTGACATTGTTTTTTGAGATCATCTCACTGTGATTGTCTTCTATGTAGGTGGAGAGACCATTCTGTCCTTTTGGCTGAGCTAGCTTCTCCCGGTTCATCCTGTACTACTTCTAAAAACCAGAGAAATCGTGAACTTCAGGTCACTTATCAACCCAGTTCTGAAAAATCCCATAAAATGGTGGTCAGGGAGTTGACTGATCCATTAATGCAGGAAGGATTTTTTTTTCCAGAAGGCTTAGGTAGTAATGCCAAGAATTGCATCTTGCAAATGGCCTTGTCTTTGCAGCTCTATAGATGGCCAGAAGAATAGGATGGCATTGCCAAAGGAAGAGGTTGGCAGAGAACAAGGCAACATTGTGTCTTGCATCTCCAGGAAATGAATTCCTGGTGTCTTGCAAGCATTGACACAAGGAAAGACGTTCCTGCTCATTCTGTCTGGAGACACTAAAACAGGAGCAGATTGAGACAGACTCATGCTCACTCCTTAATCTACCATAAACGGGAGGAGACACAGATCTGGAGTCTATAAATCCTCTCCAATCTACAAGGAGAGGATTTCCAGTACAAGGGCCTTTTAAGGACCCTGGGCAGCCAGACAAAATTTCAGGTTGAGATGTGTCCTCTCACTACATCCCACATCACTGTTGTTGCTTTTTCAAAAAAAAAATCTACTGTTTCCCATCTATCGACTCAGTAAACAGAAATGTGAGGGGAAGCCTAGAATATTGAACATTGACCTGATTGGAGTATATTTATCTGGATAGAGTTACTACCTTAAATAAAATTTCATTTCAAATGTTGGATCATATTTTGTACGGGGAGATAATTGCTGTCCCAAATGGTCCCATCATTTATTTATTTTATTTATTTATTTATTTGGATTTATGTACCGCCCCTCTCCGAAGGGACTCGGGGCGGTGTACAGGGCAATTAAAACACTATAAACAGCACATAATGTATAAAAATTAAAATGAGATTAAATCAAATAGCCCTAAACAATAAATACATTCTAAAATTTAATTTTTTTAAAAAATTTAAGATCTAAAATCCCAATCCCTCAGTCCAGGCCGGCAAGTTCAAATAGCCAAGTCTTCAGGTCGTGGCGAAAAGAGCGAAGGTCGGGAGCCATCCGGAGCTCAACCGGAAGCTGATTCCAGAGGGCAGGCGCGCCCACAGAGAATGCTCTCCCCCTGGGAGCCGCCAGTCGACATTCGCTGACCGACGGCACCCTGAGGAGGCCCTCTCTGTGGGAGCACACAGGACGATGGGAAGTTAACGCCGGCAAGAGGTGCTCCCGTAAATAACCCGGACCCATGCCATTTAGGACTTTATAGGTCATCACCAGCACCTTGAATCTCACTCGGAAGACAACTGGAAGCCAATGCAGCTCGCGGAGCAGAGGTGTTACATGGGAGTATCGGGAGACCCCCATCACAACTCGCGCGGCCGCATTCTGCACCAGCTGGAGCCTCCGAGTGGTATTCAAGGGCAGCCACATGTAGAGAGCGTTGTAGTAATCTATCTGAGAGGTCACGAGCGCATTAGTGACTGTGCGTAGGGCATCTCGGTCCAAATAGGGCCGCAACTGGCGCACCAGGCGAACCTGGGCAAAAGCCCCCCTAGTCACAGCTCCTATATGATCTTCAAAATTGAGCTGTGAATCAAGGAGGACACCCAAGTTGTGAGCCCTATCTACGGGGGGTAACACCTCACCCCCTATAGATAAAGATGGAATAGAATGGACAACCCGAGATGCCGGTACGCACAGCCACTCGGTCTTGTTGGGATTTAGACGAAGCCTGTTCCTCCCCATCCAGACCCTCACTGCCTCCAGGCAACGGGACATCACGGAGAGGGCATCACTGAGTTGATCTGGGGTGGAAATAAAAAGCTGGGTATCATCAGCGTACTGATGATACCCCACCCCAAAACCACGAATGATCTCGCCCAGCGGCTTCTTATAGATGTTGAACAGGAGAGGCGAGAGGACCGACCCCTGAGGAACTCCACAAATGAGAGGCCTCGAGGCCGACCTCTGTCCCCCTGTCAACACCAACTGCGAACGACCCAGAAGGAAGGAGGAGAACCACTGTAAGACAGTGCCACCCACTCCCAACCCCCTGAGGCGCCGCAGTAAGATACCATGGTCGATGGTATCAAAAGCCGCTGAGAGGTCTAATAGGACTAGGACAGAGGAGCAACCCCTGTCCCGAGCCCGCCAGAGATCGTTCACCAGTGCGACCAATGCCGTCTCTGTGCTGTACCCGGGCCTAAAGCCCGATTGGTAGGGGTCCAGATAATCCGCTTCCTCCATCATAAGTAGGGTGACCCATGCATGCATACATAAAAAATAACCTGTTTCCATCTAGAACAATAGCCAGTTGCAACTAAGATAGGCAACCATTGTAACCAACTAATGAGATGCCATGAATGAGAATGCCATGGATGATAGATAATGGATAGATGATAGATGAAAGATGGGGGGATGGGGAGTAGGCAAGCAGGCAGATGGACAGACAGACAATAATAGGTAGGTAGATAGATAGATATATACAGTAGATGATAGAAAGATAGAGACAGGTAGATAACAGAATAACAGAGTTGAAAGGGACCTTGGAGGTCTTCTAGTCCAACTCCCTACTCAGGCAGGAAACTCTATAACATTTCAGACAAATGGTTGTCCAATCTCTTGTTAAAAACTCCCAGTGATGAAGCACCCATAACTTCTGGAGTCAAGTCATTCCACTGATTAATTGTTCTCACTGTCAGGAAATTTCTCCTTAGTTCTAGGTTGCTTCTCTCCTTGATTAGTTTCCATCCGTTGCTTCTTGTCCTGCCTTCAGGTGCTTTGGAGAATAGGTATATTCTATACGTAATAGATTTATAGGTAGGTAGGTAGGTAGGTAGGTAGGTAGGTAGGTAGGTAGGTAGATAGATAGATAGATAGATAGATAGATAGATAGATAGATAGATAGATAGATGATAGATAGATAGATAGATAGATAGATAGATAATAGATAGATAGATAGATAGATAGATAGATAGATAGATAGATAGATAGATGATAGATAGATAGATAGATAGATAGATAGATAGAAAGAAAGAAAGAAAGAAAGAAAGAAAGAAAGAAAGAAAGAAAGATAGATAGATAGATAGATAGATGATAGATAGATAGATAGATAGATAGATAGATAGATAGATAGATAGATAGATAGATAGATAGATAGATAGATAGATAGATAGATAGATAGATAGATAGATAGGACAGTGTAATAGTTTGCCCTCAGAAATCGTGGGCGCTCCATCCCTGGAGGTTTTTAAGAAGACAGTCACTTGTCTGCAATAGCATAGGTTCTCCTGCTCAAGCAGGGGGCTGGACTAGAAGACTTCCAAGATCCCTTCCAGCTCTATTCTATTCTAGACAGATATGATGAGAGAGACGGGGAGGGAGAGAGAGAGATTTCGCATATCTTTTAAAATTCACTGAACTGTGCACTTGCACAACTGCAGTCCAAAAACTGCAATTAAAACCTTGGCTCATTTCCAAAGAGTTATGCAGGGTTACAACTGGTAGACTAAATAGATTGGGAAGTTGATATGTCATCTTAGAGAATGGCAAAGAATTTTTTTTAATTGCCAAAAAAGGTCACCCCCAAAATCAAAAATACTGGTCCTATCATATCCATTAATGTCCCCTTAAGCAAAAATAAATGGGCCATTTCTAGTATCTATTCAGAGTAACTTATGTTAACATTTGCAAGCTCTTTCTCTCTCTCTCCCTCCCTCCCTCCCTCCCTCCCTCCCTCCCTCCCTCTCTCTCTCTCTCTCTCTCTCTCTCTCTCTCTCTCTCTCTCTCTCTCTCTCTCTCTCTCTCTCTCTCTCTCTCTCTCTCTCTCTCTCTCTTTCTCTCCATTATATAAATAGAAAGAGTTACAATTAATATCTGTCCAATCCTAAGGCTTTGAAGTTTGCTTTTGGTTTGCATTATGAACATTCTACTACAAGAGAAACTGAAATACAGTCCATCCAAATCATCTTTTGCTTCTTTGTTCTTTGGTCATGTGGAACTTCTAGTTGTTAATAAGCAGATGGTGGGGAAAACCAACAACCTTGAAGACATTTTGCTTTTCATTCAAGAAGCTTCTTCAGTACTGACTGAACGGAGGGGGGGACTGAAGAAGCTCCTTGGATGAGAAGCAAAACATCTTCAAGGAAAAAACAAAGAAAAATCCAGTTGCCTTTTGAAAAAGCACCTTTGGGACAACCATGACCTGGACGACTGAGGATCTCTGTAGACATTAAGGAAGGACTAGAACTCACAGTCTCCTGGTTTCTAGTATGGTGCCTTAACCACTGGACCAAACTGGTCCTCTACAGATAATCCTTTAGATAACCAGGCTGTAGGCCATGATGCTGTCAACTCTTCAAGGTAAGCCAGACTAGGAAACTAAAGTCATGTATGGTAATACTACTTTTATTATAAGGTTACGGTTACAGAATCGTAGAAGTATGAATGTATTTCCTCTCTCCCTCCTTTTATCTTCGTGGGAATTAGGAAGGGCCTTGTTTGTGATTCTTACTCAGACTACATTACTTCCCCAGACTGATTTTTTTAAAAAATCTGACTGGGTCTAGTAGGAAAATGGCCAAAGAAGAAAACCCTTTGGAAGCAAAAATAGACCGTGAAGTATAAGGTTTAAGGAAATCTGTTCGTGCTTGATATTTTCCAACATCAATGTTGCCTAAGCAATAAGTTCCTTTTTAAAAAAAGTTTGCTCTGGAAAGTATGTGCTAAAAGCTGTGGACCTGAAATTCCAGAAAGTCAAAAGGCAACAGAAGATAATAATTACACTGGAAAAACAAAATGGCCAGAGTGCAATCCCAAATATGCTCTCTGTTTTCTAAGAAAGAAATTTCTACCAAACTGAGTGGAGCTTGCCCTTCGGGTTGCAGAGAATTGCAATTCAAGATTATCTATTCTGCACGGACCAAATTAACAGTGAAAACACACTTCGTGTAGTCCTCAACCTGACACTTAGTGTCTACTGGAAGCCACAGCCTATTTGAAAAAGGGGACTTATGACCCAGATCTGAAGTTCCAATGGGTCACAAAAGCAAGCTTTGGGCACAGGGCAACCTGGCTACATTCAAGGCCATTTGTAGCATCTCACAATCACTTTTTTTTTGACAGTTTTGCTGAAAACTGGCTCTTCCGGTTTTCGGCAAAAGTGTGCCAGAGCAAACAATGGTTTGTGTAATGGATCCAACCCTGGACTCCTCTCCAGACAGGAATTTGGAGGATGAGGATGAGTTTGAGTCAGCAAAGCATGGAGATGAGCGATGGCCCAGATCGGGGCTCAAACAGTGCTAACCTGATGGAGCCACCCCAGCTGGGTCGATCGGTCGAGCAACAGGCTGAGCCTGAGTGAGGCAAGCCACAACTGCAGCAAGTTGGCCAGGAGGCTCCAGGTGAGGACCAAGAGCAGCTGCCACCCCTTAGCACTGAGGAGGAGGAGAGCTCCACACTACCTCCTGATCCAAGGACATGCAGGGCAGAGAGGAAACAGGCACAACACTTGTCAGCTAGACAAGAAATCCCCAACCTTTTGGACACCAGGGACCAGTTCCGGGGAGAGAGGTTTTTCTGCAGACTGGAGAGTGCGTGGTTTTGTGTGCTGCCTGCACCTCGTGGATGGGGCTTTGCTTGTTTATGCAGACTGGTTGCTGGCATGCCACAGACCGGTACCAATCCACAGACCGGGGGTTGGGGACCCCTGAGCTAGACTACTCGCGAGAAGGCAACCTCGCTTCTCATGAAGGGCTACCCTGGCATGACCTACTTAATCCTGCCCCGAGGACTTAAGAGTTGCTGGAGCAATGTGCCCAGTTCTGTGCCTTGCATGCTCGTGCCGTGTATCCTGTCCCGTTCGAATCGTGGACTGCTTTCCTGGACTTGGTGTGTGGCTGTTGGCCTTGGTTACCCAGTGACTCTTGCCATGCTGAGCTCAAAATCCAAACCTGCACAACGGGGATGCTTTCTGAGAATCTGTTTGAGGGGCATTGTATAAACACCTATAGAACTTTTGCTGTGTGTTCATGTGTGTATGCGAGGGGAGCGGGGCAGCACTGGTTGCTGCATTCAGTTAGCAACCGCTGCATTTGTCACTTACAACTGCTGCATTCACTTAATGACCACTGCCCCCCAAAAATGAGTCACATGAGTGACCCATTTTACAACCATTATGACTTATGATTGTAATTACGGTCACAATTCAAGGACTATCTGTATTTAAATAAAACTGGACCAATTGATCGAAATAAAGCATTCAAGTGAAAACACAGTGCTTTCAGACAAACTCTCCACACCAACAGAGCTTTCTCCGTGCTAGGCTCTGTTTCGTCAACTTGGCTCCTGTTTTTAATCTATTTAAATGACAAAGACAGATGGAAAACCACATTCTAGCTCAGATAGGTGATTGTCAGGAATATGAAAGAGGCTTGGACCTGCTCTGCACCAATGGACCAAATAAAAATAAAATGTGGCTTTGAAGAATCATTTGGCTAGATGCAAAAAAAAAGGAAAAGGGAAAAAAAGTAGAAAGTGAATGAGCATAAGTGGAAGCAGAGCTATCTATTGAAGGCACCTTGGAGAAATAATAGACTTCATTCAAAAACTTCTTTGAGAAATGAAATACCTGTTTTCTATTACAGTAAGAATTTTTTAACAATATTAAAATCTTTGAAACCCATAGCTTGTCTAATAATTAGCCTTCTCCAATCTGGTGTTCTTCAGATGTGTTGGACTACAATATCCATTATGCTATCATTCATTCTGGCTGGAGATTATGAATGATGTCATCCAATACATCTGGAGAAAACTAGTTTGGGAATGAGCATTTAGGAGATCCCAACTTTCTGGTAATCGTTCCTTTCTTGATTAGAATGATGATCGTGGGAGCTGTAGCTATTCAACTGGCATCTTGTTCCTGTTACATTTTTCTTGTTGTGGATTCTGTGAAAATTTTAGCTGCCATTTTCTCTCTACAACTATGTCAGATTCCATTCAAATCTTTTCATTTGCTGGTGTCTACCAATGCAGTTGGCAAAGATATCTATCCACACTAGTTATCTATTCACTTTGAAATGAAATGATGTAAGAATACTCCATACAATAAGGTCTTAAACCATGTGCCTCACAACTTACAGCTGTGATATTGTTCAGATAAAATCCCACTCATGATTTCCAAACTTATAAACCATTCACTTTGCAGGTTGTTATTATTATTTATAGATTTTGTACTTTGCGTCTTATTCAAGGCACAAATGAATAGGCTCAAATTATCTTACTTGGGCTATATTATGCAAAGATCTACCTCTCTGGAGAAGTCTACGATCATGGGGAAAATGGGAGGAAGAAGAGGAAGAGGATGATCACCTGCAAAGTGGATTGACTCAATTACAACGGAATTGGAAGACCTGAAGGACCATCTCTGCAGTCCTGAAGAGTCAACATTGATTTGATGGCATTTGAAGGCATCATTCAGTCAAATGCTGCCAACCACCAAGGTTTTACAGAACCATAGAATCTGTAAGTGGCTATTGAATCTAAGTGTCCTGTCAGTGCAGTAATCAAAAGCAAAGTTTCTCCAGTGGTGACATTCTATTCTCCACTTGAGTACTTCCAAGGAAGGGAAGTCCACCAACTATCTTGGTACTTGTCTCTATTGCTAAAATGAGAGCCAATTTGGTATAAAGCACCAGTTTAGAAACTGGAAGACAGTGAGTTCTAGTCCCACCTTAGGCACTAAAGCTGGCTAGGTGATTTTGGATCACTCACCAGTGAATTCTGTGAATTCTAGTCCCACCTAGTATCTAAGTTAAGAATACATGCCAAGTCCATTTCCCAGAGATAAGCCTGACTGCTGGAAGTTTATACTAAGTTTCTTGAGAAGTTACAGCTTTGTGATAAGTATGCTTCTCCAACCTGGCATAAAATAGATATGACAACCAAGATAACTGGGCTGGTTCATATCTTTATTTTATTTCTTACCAGTGCTTTTTTTCTAAAAGAAAAAGGTGCCGGAACTCACATATGTCATACAACCCACTTTGCCTACCCTACAAGGTTCCATCCAAAAAAGGTGCCAGAACTCCGTTCTGAGAGTTCTATGAGAAAAAAAGCCCTGTTTCTTACACACCCACCATTACCCAGAAGAAATAATAAAAGAGAAGATGAAATTGTGGCCCGTTTTTCCTTCTCTCTCGCTTAACAATAGTTGGCCATTGGTTTTGGCTTAGACTTCCTTGCCCTGGCATTTATCCTCCTTTCCCCATGACTAATACGACATTTCTGCATCTGTGGGCATTGTGGGGAGACCTTTTGTCTCATGGACTTCTCAGAAAGCCAAACCTAGATCTCAAAGGAATAATAGAAGATAAACCCATAAGACATTTTTTTCAGTGCACAATCTCTTCTGTTTCCTACATTTTATTTTTGAACAGAGTGAAACCAATGCCCTCCCACTGAATTTAGGATTTAAAAATCAGAGCATCGGTTTTTCCCAAAAGGAGGCTTCTGCATGGCCTGCTCTTCAATTAATCTTTGCTCCCTATCTTGGATTCTGAGAAGGAATAGGCACTAAGCTGCATGTTGGCCCCATCCCCAGGAATCTCTAGGCTTTTTATGTTGGAGAACACTTCTGGAATTCTGAGAACATGCTGTAAGGAAAGCCCCCAAATAGCTGTGGTCAAAAAGAAACTGCCCATTCATAAAATGATCGCTGTGGGAGATACTACCAGTTAGAAAGCTCCAGTTTTCCAACATAAACATTCCTCTTCCACTGTCTATCACATCTTTTTGTATTTGCTGTTTTTTGAAAGGTCAATTAATGCCCAAAGAAGGGAATTCTGGATACCCATTTGGACACAAGAACTGTGGCAAACAAATTTCATAAATAAATAAAAAAAATAATCTATAAGGAGCTGACAACAAGTTTTCAAAAGATAAAATTTCTTCTTGCTTCCAGACTATACTCCAATAACCTGTTTTGCCAGATCAACACAATGTGGGCAATCTTTTGAAAGCAGGGAGGTGGGTACATTTTGCTCTGAGGGTACATGGCAGTGAGGTAATATTGCCACCTCTAGACAAAATGGGTGACACACAACTCAATCAATGAATCAGAATAACAACAGAATAACAAAATTGGAAGGTCTTCTAGTTCAACCCCCTGCTCAAGTAGGAGACCCTATACCATTCCAGACAAGTGGCTTTCCAGTCTTTTCTTAAAAGCCTCCAGTGATGGAGCATTGACAATTTCTGAAGGCAAGTCATTCCACTGGTTAATTGTTCTCGCTGTTGGGAAATTTCTCCTTAGTTCTAGGTTGGTTCTGTCCTTGATTAGTTTCCATCCATTGTTTCTTGCATTGCCTTCTGGTGTTTTGGAGAATACGTTGACTCCCTCTTCTTTGTGGCTGGCCCTCCAATATTGGAACATTGCTATCCTGTTACCCCTAGTCCTTCTTTTCACTAGACTACTCAGTTGTTGCAACTATTCTTCGTATGTTTTAGCAATCAATCAGTCACTAGCAGGAGTAGGACCAAAAGTATATCTACATTAGTTTTGAGAAAGTTAGAGAAGGTTTAAGGCAAAGTCCCAGTGTTAAGCCTAACATATGCTTCACAAATATACTTTAGACTGTACATTAAAAAATAAGCAAAAAAACATGAGATTTAATGGCACAATCCTAGGATGCTCTGGAGGTAGAAAATAGGAGTAACGCTTTCCAGCAGATCTCTGTGGTCCAACCATGACCAAGCAAAACAGCTGAAGAATATCTTGAATTCCTCTTCCCTCTGGTCAGACTTTGCTTTCACATCAAGAAAAGACTAGGCTCAGACATATATTACTATCTTTATTCATGGTCTGTACTTTCCAGGCCCTTAAGCATAGTGGAGTTAACCTTCTGCCAACAATCTGGCTGACATTTGATCGGTTGGATGTTGGAATTGGTTAAGTGGCTGAAGAAAGTATGGGAGACAACCAGGGTTCTTTAAAACAGGGGTGTCAAACTCCCAGCCCACAGGCCGGTTTCATCATACCAAAGAGGCGCCCACCCCATTGCCGGCAATGCAAAAAGTGTTGCGATATGTTGCGACACGTCACGTAAAGTGGCGAGCTTGACACCCGTGCTTTGACAGATCAAAAAATGCAGTTGCATGCACATGCCACATCTATAGAACTCTTAGCTCTCTTCCCAACATGCAATAAAAAAGATCACGAGAAAACATAATCCAAAGGTGGTTGAAAAAGTGGTTCCACATGACTCAGAGAGAGCAACATCCTTATTCGACCTTTACTCAGCTTAAATATGAATCTTTTTAAGCCAGTCAACAAATCTAGTATTTGCTGTCATGGGCCCTTTCATAAAGTGGCCGACACTCAGTTTTGTCCTTTCCCAAATGGCTGTTTTGGCACAAAACAGGCGCATTGAGCTCACCAGTGGTTTCTCTCAACCTCCAAGATGTTCCCTATCATCCTTGTAGCATATAAGGATGCTTTAAGCTATCCTTGATGTCTCAAGACTTTCTTGGAAGCAAAGATGATGCTAGAAATTGGCTTTAACTTAAAGGAAAATACTGTCTGGAAAGAGGAGGAGGAGGAGGAGGAGGAGGAGGAGGAGGAGGAGGAGGAGGAGGAGGAGGAGGAGGAGGAGGAAACTTTGGACAACCTAAATGAGTAGCCACAGGTAGGTCCCTGGGATTTTTTTTTTAAAAGCTGCCCTCCTGATAGGGATGTTCTCTGAACAGATTGCAAAAATAAACAGGACTGTGAAGACAGCCCTCCTCAATTTCGCAAAAACACTAGCCACAGTGAAGGCCAGTCACACTGAGGTGAGACAACCATTCATACAGAAAGCGCAAACTCCCAAGATGAATAGCTCCATATTAACCACATTCAGGCCAGCTTAGATAACAGAACTGGGAGATGGGGTGGAAAGGCTTCAAGGAAATTAAAGGAAAACAAATGCGGAACAGATGTTGGGAAGCGCCCTTTCATTCAGAGAATAATAAATGTGTGCAGCGGCCTGCCAGACGGGGTTGCAAAGGGCAGGAACACCAAGGTCACTTAATAAACAATTAGAGTTCTTTAGGGTGAAATCAAATGCTAACAGAGACAAACCTGGGCCGCTGACATTTGAACATAATCACATCTTCCTTGTCTCTTAGTTTATGAGAGCTGTTTATTTTTATTACCAATATTTTCACAGTCACTTTCCCTTGAGGAAAGCTACCTCAGGATTTCCCTCTATTGGGCTATCAGCAACAGCATAGGCTACATCCTGTTGGTAGAGTTTCCATGAATGAACCTAGTTCCCATGAGGAAACAAAACTGGACCACCAACCAACACATCAAATGTCCCATAAGTCAGTCAGGCAGCTGCCCTCTTACCCTGGCTGAGCACATTCCTTCAGGCTAAATGGATCATCAATCAATGACTTTCCTATCATCAAAAGGCTGATAACAGACCCAAACATTTTATTTAGTGGTTATGAACTTTCAGCTTCACTGGGGGGAAAAAAAATCTATGGACTTAGTGGGCTTCTCATCTGCCTATTGTTCAGATTGTAATGCTCGTAATAGTAGTCTGCCGGCACTGTTGTATGTGCTAATTCTGCTGTGATTGTGGCAAGTGCAGCTTTAGGTCTCTGGCCTGCTCTGAAAGCATCTCTGATTATCAAAGATCTGCATGGATTGCGGACTCCTCAGTTGGTTTCTCCAAAGCACCGGAAGGCAGGACAAGAAGCAGTGGATGGAAACTAACCAAAGAGAGAAGCAACCTAGAACTAAGGAGAAATTTCCTGACAGTTAGAACAATTAATCAGGGGAACGACTTGCCTCCAGAAGTTGTGGTGCTCCAACATTGAAGGTTTTTAAGAAGAGATTGGACAACCATTTGTCTGAAATGGTATAAGTTCTCCTGCTTGAGCAGGGGATTGGACTAGAAGACCTCCAAGGTCCCTTCCAACTCTGTTATTCTTTTTTCTATTTCATTACTTGGCTAGGTAAGGACTCCACAATTCAATCCTGAGTGACCAATATTCTCTTCTGTCATTATCTACATGGACTGTTCTTTGCCTACCATCTTTTTGAGACCAGCCCAACCCAACTGGCAGTTAGGCAGAGCAACAATATGCTATCTGATCAAGACATCCCTAGATATGTCAATTTGGTTCTCCCATTCTATATATTTAGAGGACAATACAATCTGAGCTGTGGGGCATGTGCACTTTCCTCTCTCTGCAGTTTTCTCCTTTTGTTTTGTAGAAGTAAATGGACCACAAGAAGGAGAAGCTGCAGTTGAGAAATAATTCGACACAATTCTTGCTGTGGATACAATCTGGCACACTTCACTGATCCTTTGGTTATTGGCATACTCAGGGGTTTGGATCTGTCCAACACCTATTCATCACTTTAAGCTGCTATGGACATGGCTCCATCCCTTTGGTCACTAAACATTCAGCCCTTGGCCATATTGGCTTAGACTGCAGAAGAGACTGGAGGACTGACTCTCATAAAGGCATTTGTCTGCATAAATCCTCATTGGTGCTTTCCATGGCACTCATCAAGACTTAGGTAGATCCCTTATAAACATAGATGTGCTCTTGAAAGAGTTATAATCCTATGCTGCAGAGAAGATTGATTAAAACCAAAAAGATTTTGTTTCTGCCAACTGTTGCTAGTTCTGTCACCATTTAGGCTTTCCACTGCTATAACTAATGAAGGGTTTCAATAAATCTGTTTTACTCCATGTATTCTCTTCAACTATACAGTGACTACTTCCAGATGTTGTTGGCCACAAGGTCAGTACTGAACTCCTTGGTTGTTCACTATGAACATTTCCATTTCCTTGCAACACAAAGCTGAAGGTTGTGCTCACGCATTATTGACCACTCAAATCAATGTTACATAAAATGTCACAAAAAAATTTTTTCTTTAAATGCTGACATTCTGTATGGAACAGAATATTGACAGAGCTTCCCAGATTGCATTAATATCACAGTGTGGATGGGTTACAAAGGGGGAAGACAACTGAAAGAAAATGCAATATTCCAGACTAACCACAAGATGGCTCTGGTATGCTACAAATGAAGAGTTCTGTCCGCAAAATCTCCCAGGAGACAGAGGAGAGGTTAAAATATTACAGCCTGCAAGATGTTTCTGAAGAAAAGATTGCATCTTCATTAATATAGCTTGAATGATAAATGGAGGTTGAAACTAAATACCCAGGTTTGTAATTTGTATAGGGCAATAAAGAAAAAAGGATTTTGCATAACACAGAATAGACGATAGAAATAAAAACTGCTAATACTAATTCGTGGCAATATTTCTACAGAAAGGTTTCCTAATACTCCACTTCAATTTCTTGAAACACTCTAATTTCATGTACATTTTCAGTGTTAACCAGAAACTGCTGAGGACAATGCGTCTCTCATCTGTAAATCCTTATGTGTTTTCTCAGCAAGGACAAAACCTATTGTACATCCAGCAAGGGAGAAGGTAGAATAATCTGAGCCTGTATCCATGTATGTGACAGAGAGCCATCTTTCCCTTATATTGTGTAGTGGGTTCTGGAACACAGGAATGACGCCAGGCAGAGGAGTACAGCAAACAGCTCTTTATTGTGGGTGAAACTGTACTGAGAAATCAGGGTTACCTGTGCCTCTTATATACCTGGCCAGGTACGCTTTCAACCAATCATTTCAAACCTCAGATTTCCCGCCGAAAGCTGATCCCTGTCACAGCAGTTTCAGTACAGCGCCACCTGGTGGTATCAGCTGCACAGCTGCTGCAATTGTTCCCATTTAACCCAATACATAACACCCCTCCCCCTTTTAAGAACAAACAATATATACAGTGACAACAGACTTGTTATGACGCACTGTGATACCACGCCCTACGGCCTCCCTCATGTCCGCACATAGTCAGTGAGGTAGGCAGGATGCCTATGTGTCCGGGATTACCGTCTCAGGGGTTCCCCCCTGTCCTGGATAGCAGAGTCAGTTGTTGAGTCCTGGCTCGGTGTTTCAGGTTGACCCACCCCAGAGTCAGACCCTGTGGCTGGGTTGTCATGATGGCCCTGGGCTGGCTGTTGCCTGGGCCATGCAGGGCTCTCTGGCAACACTAGTGGGTCCGTGAGGTCCTCCTCAGGCTCGGGTCCTGTAGTTTGTTGGTATGGTTGATCACGAGAACTTGTGGACGGTGGGGGGGTGGTCCTCCGGTTGGTTATTCTGTGACCTTTCAGGAACCCGTTTCCTGACTTGGTCAATGTGTCGTCTGATCTGACAGCCCCCCTCCACCCCTACAATGTATGATAGGGGCCCGGTTCTGTCAACCACCACCCCTGGAATCCACGCATGTCCCGGCCCGTAGTTCCTGGCCCACACCAAGTCATTGGCGTGTAGCTCCCTAGGGGGTTTGGGTTGCTCAGTCTCCACAGCCACTCGGTCGGGGTGTAGCCTGTCCAGTTTGGTGATGAGGCGCCTACCCCAACGAAGTTCCGCTGGGCTCTTTCCCGTGGCTGTGCAAGGTGTGGTGTGTTGTGCTAACAGGAATTGTTCCAACCTGTGATGCCAGTCACCACTGATGATGCGCCTCAACCCGTCCTTGGTCGTTCGCACCATGCGCTCTGCTTGTTCATTGGTTGACAGGTGGAAGGGCGCGGCTGTGACGTGCCTAATTGAGTTGGCCTTCGTGAATGCCTGGAAATCAGCAGAGTTGAATTGGGGCCCGTTATCCGAGACCAACACGTCAGGGAGGCCGTGTGTGGCAAAGAGCCCCCTGAGCACTTACTTGGATAGTTTTAGCTGTGGTCATATTAGTGACTGGCACTACCTCTAACCATTTGGAGTGGCTGTCTACCACCACTAAGAATAACTGCCCTTGGAAGGGGCCTGCGTAATCAATGTGGACCCTGACCAGGGAGTGTGTGTTGCCTCCCATTTGTGGACAGGTGCATGGGGCATCTCTGGCCTGGACCTTTGGCAGTCGTAGCAACTGTTTACCTGTTCCTCTATTGCCTTGTCTAGACCAGGCCATCACAGGTAACTCCTAGCTAATGCCTTCATCCGTACTATGCCTGGTTGCCCTTCATGTAGTGACTGTATGACCCTGTCCCTCAATGTCTCTGGGATGATGACCCTGCTACCCCACAACAGGCATCCTTTGTGGGCAGACAATTCATACCTCCTAGTGAAGTATGCCAGGAATACATAACACCTTATGGTAATGGAGATTTGTGAGTTTGAGACTGCTGCTGGCATCCAGCCTGCATAACACAACCCCACTTATCTGGGATGGAGAATTAATCCAACTGAAATGCCAAAAAAGCCAACACAGTGCTTCATTAACTGAGGGATAGAATCAAGATCACATGACGTGCTAATACTACTTTATAATGCCTTTGTAAGAACACACTTGAAATACTGCATCCAGCTTTGGTCACTGCAATGTAAAAAAGATGTCAAGACTCTAGACAGAGTGCAGAGAAGAGCAACAAAGATGATCAAGGGACTGGGGGCTAAAACATATAAAGAATGGTTGCTGGAATTGGGTATGCCTACTTTAATTAAAAGAAGGACTAGGTGGTGACATGATAGCAGTGTTCCAATATCTAAGGGGTTACCAGAACCTATTCTTCAAAGCATCTGAAGGCAAGATAAGAAGCAATGGGTGGAAAGTAATCAAGGGGAGAAGCAACCTAGAACTAAGGAGAAACTTCCTGACAGTTAGAACAATTAACCAGTGGAACAACCTGCCTCCAGAAGTTGTGAGTGTTCCAACACTGGAGGTTTTTAAGAAGAGGTTGGAAAACCATTTGTCTAAAATGATAAAGAGTTTCTGGCCTGAGCAGGGAGTTAGACTAGAAGACCTCCAAGGTCCCTTCCAATTCTGTTACTCTGTATTCTGAAATCAGTTTATGTAGGCATACATATGATCACACTGAAAATATTTAAACACTTATTTGTGGTTTCTCAAGATGGCGGACAAGTATGTAAAATAGTATGGAAATTCTATATAGTATATGCATTTAAACATGGAAGTAGAAGGAAAAACACCTGTTTTCTCTTCTTTTCTTCTACTAAAGGAAATTCTGGAGAAGAAGTTTTTTTGAGCCAAGAGAACTTTTGCATTTGAGTGCCCAACTGCAAAATTGCAATTAAATCATAAGTTTAATTTAATCTACTCCTTCAAAAATTGGAGCAATTGGTTTAGGGAAGAAAATGGCTTGCAAAGGTCCTGTGCTAATATTGAGCTTTAGCATGCTAGACTTCATTCTGTGCATGTCCATTCTAACACCAGTGTCCTTCTCCTCCTTTTTGCCCTTACTAGCCTTGACCCCCAAATGTCACCTATAGAGCAATAAGGTAAAGGTAAAGGTTCCCCCGCACATGCGTGCTAGTCGTTTCCGACTCTAGGGGCCGGTGCTCATCTCCGTTTCAAAGCTGAAAAGCCAGTACTTGTCCAAGGACATCTCCATGGTCATGTGGCCGGCATGACTAGATGTCAAAGGCGCACGGAACGCTGTTACCTTCCCACCAGAGTGGTCCCTATTTTTCGACTTGCATTTTTACGTGCTTTCGAACTGCTAGGTTGGCAGAAGCTGGGACGAGTAACAGGCGCTCACTCTGTTACGCAGCACTCGGGATTTGACCCGCCAAACTGCCAAACGTCTGATCGACAAGCTCAGCATCCTAACCCACTGAGCCACCACGTCCCTCTTACAGAGCAATAGCAATAGACTTATATACTGCTTTGTAGTGCTATTCAGCAGTCAATATTTTCTTCACCATGAACTCTCTTTAAATACCTTTTGTGGCCACAGACCATGACCACAGACCCCCCAACACTTAACTCAGGTTTTAAATGATAACATTTCTTCAATCCTTCATGGACCCCCTATGATGGCATTGTGACCCACCCACCCCCCAGGGGTCCATGGGCCACAGGTTGAGAATCACTGCTTTACAACACTCTTTAAGCAGTTTACAGAGTCAGCCCCCAACAATTTGGATCCTCGTTTTACCGACCTCAGAAAGATGGAAGACTGAATCAACCTTGAGCCAGTCAGGATCAAACTGCTGACAGTGGGCAGAGTCAGCCTGCAATACTTCATTCTAGCCACTCCGCCACCACAGCCTTTTTAATACCCACAATTGAGGATGAGAATTTCTGTGGCTAAACAAGGCAGCTCTTAAGTCTGATTTTATGATTTTTTTTTGGTCAAGTTGTTAAGTGAATCACTGCAGTTGTTAGGTAAATCATATAGTCATTAAGCAAATCCAACTTCCCCCATTGACTTTGCCTGTTGGAAGCTGGCTGGGAAGGCCACAAATGGCAGGACATCTGCATTCCATTATTAGAGCTAAATTCTTGCTAGAGCAGGAGTCCCCAATCTCTGGTCCATGGACCAGTACCAGGCTCCGGCATGCCAGCAACCGGTCTGCAGAAACAAGCAAAGCCCCACCTGTGGGATGCAGGCAGCACACAAAACTACGCATTCTCCAGTCCATGGAAAAACCTTTTTCCACCGAACCGGTCCCTGATGCCCAAAAGGTTGGGGACCTCTGTGATAGAGGACTACCGTGAAGGAAGGCAATCAGCCACAGGTGGTCCACAACTTACACCCATTCGTTTAGTGACTGTTCAAAGTTACAATGACACTGTTGCACTATCCCCCATGGACACATGATCAAAATTCGAATGCTTGGCAACTGATTCATATTTATGTTGGTTGCAGTGTCCCTGGGGTCATGTGATGACCTTTTGTGACCTTCTGACAAGCAAAGTCGAAGCCAGATTCACTTTACAATGTGTGACTAATTTCACAACTGCAGTAATTCACTTAATAACTGTGATAAGAAAGGTCGTAAAATGGGGCAAAACTCAATCACCAACTGTCTCACTTTGCAATGGAAATTTGGGCTTAGTTGTGGACATAAATTGAGGACTACCTGTATTGCCTAATTGGCTTTTCTCTATTTCCTCTATTCGCCAAAGGAAATTAGAGAATTGGGAGAAAGTATTGTGTTATAAATACCCCTGACCATTAATATCAATCATATCAAATCAGGGAAATGAAAACCAAAATGCTAATTTTCTGACAAAGGTTTGTGTCCAGTTACTATATACTTTATTCTTTTCTGATTGAATTAGCACTGTTATATTTTTGCTTGTATTTCATCATATCTTCTAGTTGTTATATTTCATCAATAAAATGTATTTTCTTTTTTTTAAAAAGGTATTATTATGACCAAAGTTTAGATCTATCTGTTACATTTAATAAGAAGTTCTGGACAGTTTTCAAAATTGTCTCAAATGTTCAAGAATGATTGTTTTAGAGAATCACATTCAATATTGACCTTGGGGCCAGTTTATATGGCCTAAGGAAGGTGTAGGCATGCTGGCTCAGGAATTCTGGGAGTTGAAATCCACGAGTCATAAAAGATCCAAGGTTGCCTACCCCTGGCCTAAGGCAATGACTAAGGTTTCCTTAAAAGAATAAAAGTAATTATAACCAGGGCTTTTTTTGTCATAGAACGCTCAGAACAGAGTTCCGGCACCTTTTTTGGATGGAACCTTGTAGGGTAGGCAAGGCAGGTTGTATGACATGTGTGAGTTCCGGCACCTTTTTCTTTTACAAAAAAAGCACTTAGTATAACTATAAAAGACATCACAATAAATATCCACCAAAATGGAAAAGTTTTGAGGTACAATAGACTAGTATTTGTGATAGTTGGCTGAAAATCCATTTTCCAATACTGACCCCTTCTGGAGTCTTGTTACTTTAGTGAAAACAACCAATCATTATTTTTATTACAGGTAGTCCTCAACTTACAACAATTCATTTAGCGACTGCTCAAAGTTAACGATGTCACTGGAAAAAAGTGACTTATGACCCTTTTTCACACTTATGGCCATTGCAGCATCCCCATGATGACATTATCAAAATTCAGATGGTTGGCAACTGACTCGTATTTATGTCCTGGGATCATGTGATCCCCTTTTGTGACCTCCTGCTGAGCAAAGTCAATGGGGAAGCCAGATTCACTTAACAACCTTGTTACTAACTAAGCAACTGCAGTGATTCACTCAACGACTGTGTTAAGAAAGGTCGTAAAACGAAGCAAAATCCACTTAACAAATGTCTCGCTTAGTAGCAGACATTTTGGGCTCAATTGTGGTCGTACGTTGAGGACTGCCTGTATTATTATTCTTTTCATCTTGGAACCGTCATCCAATACAATGCAAGGCAAGTCTCGGCTCATTTATTGATTTGCTGCTTAAAGTATGGAACAGTAAGAAGTGCGGTGAAAAAGACTGTAACCGTGTTTCTCAACCTCAGAAATTTTAAGATGTGTGGGCTTCAACTCTCAGCTGAATGAGTTTGTGGCCACAAAATTCCCAGGGTAGGTTTTGTACCCAGACAATAAGCAGATAGTGTGGAGGAAAGAGTTGGGATTAAAGAGGATAAGGAGAAACCCCTGATGTGGTTAAAAAAGACGTAAATGCATCATTGAAAGAGCTTTGGAAAAGGCTGGGGATATTTAAAGGAAACTAAAGGACTTAAAAAAGGGACGTGGTGGCTCAGTGGGTTAGGACGCTGAGCTTGTCGATCAGAAGGTCGGCAGTTTGGCGGGTCGAATCCCGAGTGCCGTGTAACAGAGTGAGCGCCTGTTACTCGTCCCAGCTTCTGCCCACCTAGCAGTTCGAAAGCACGTAAAAATGCAAGTAGAAAAATAGGGACCACTACGGTGGGAAGGTAACAGCGTTCCGTGCACCTTTGGCATCTAGTCATGCTGGCCACATGACCACGGAGATGTCTTTGGACAAGCGCTGGCTCTTCGGCTTTGAAACGGAGATGAGCACCGGCCCCTAGAGTCGGAAACGACTAGCACGCGTGTGTGGGGGAACCTTTACCTTTACCTTTAAAGGACTTAAAAGAAACTTTTTTACCTCAGTTTCTTTTAATATTGAAAGGAGGCTCCAGTCAGTAAGTGCATGGACCAATAAGCAGTATCGAGATGAAAAGAATTCTTATTACAAAAATTTTAAATATGGAAATAAAATAGTTTATTAACATTTGTGTCAGATAAAATTTCTACCAGTAATATGCTATTTCTTCTTTCTGAGAGACAGGACCATCCAGATTCCAGAATTCCTAAGGTTCCTCTGCTGTTTGGCAGCTAAATTGTCTCTGTAAGTAGTCCTCGGCTTATGACCACAATTGGGATCAGAATTTCTGTTGCTAAGCAAGGTGATTGTTGAGTGAGTTGCGCCTGATTTTACAATCTTTTTTGCTGTGGTTGTTAAGTGAATCGTTTAAGTTGTTAAGTGAATCACGTGGTTGTTAAACAAATATGGCTTCTGTGGTTGACTTGGAGGGAGGGAGGGAAGGAGAGATGATAGATTAGATAGATGATAGACAGACAAGCAGACAGACAGATAATAGATAGATAGATAGATAGATAGATAGATAGATAGATAGATAGATAGATAGATAGATAGATAGATAGATAGATAGATAAGAGAGAGACATAACAGTAAAATTAAAGGTTCTCTTGAATCAAGTTGAAGAAGATTGATGGGAAAGATGGGAAGGAAAGCAGATGATAGATAGATATTGTTTTTTTTTAAAAAAATCTTTCTAAAAAATAAGACCTGCTGAAAAACCTTAATATTTTTTATCATTGGTAGCTATCTCTAATATGCACAGGTTCTATGCATTTCCCAATGAAAGTGTGAGTATATCATTCACCAATATTTTCAACATTAATGTTACTTATGTTTTCAAATTTCTTGGATCTGTGTTTCGCTTTTAAGTAACCACCTGATTATACACTTAAACTAATTCAAACAACTCTCCTAATATATGTCTTTCTCTATACAACTTTCCAAAACATATGCCCTCTCCATAGACAGCCAACTGAATCTTCTTGCTAATATTGTATTGGTGGTCCACTTGGAGCTGAATACATTTTCCATTTTTTGCTGTATAAACAATGACATAATTGAGTACCTAAACAACCCTCCCAGAAAAGCAGCAGGGACACACCAAGCTTCTTCCACAAGCTGCAATCTATAACTGAATCCAGTAGTTATTCATGGAATAAAATAAATAGTAAATTGGCCCTTTTGCTCATTTTTTCAGTATTAGTCCCTGTCCAAAATTTGTTAGGCTAAAGAAGGGTTAGTACTGCTTTATAGCGCCTTTGTAAGACCACACTTGGAATACTGCATCCAGTTTTGGTCACCACAATATAAAAAAGACGTTGAGACAAGAGTGTAGAGAACAGCAACAAAGATGATTAGGGGTCTGGAGGCTAACACATACGAAGAATAATTGCAGTGTCAGGGAGTAAATCAAAAACTCCCTATCAGAGGACGATGAACCATGGTTCATTTGATGCATGGTGAACAACAGGTAAAAAAATAAAGAAACCCCGAAGCATATATTCTACTATAAAACTTTTAATTACAAAGAAACTTATAAAAACAAAGAAAGACTCATGACTACATGTCTATCTCACCAGACAGCACAAAGAAAAGGAAAGAGAAAGTAACTTTTTTTTTGGACATGCGCACACAGTAATAAATATAAAATCAAATAAAAAACATGGCTGAACATGTGACACTCACCATGGTTACAATGATAACAATACAGCTTGGGGGAAAAAAACCACAGACTGCAACGAGCTTACTGACAAACACTAAAAAACGCAGTGACATGCAAGAACTGGCTACATGTAGACTAACGAAGAGAAGGACCAGGGATGACATGATAGCAGTCTTCCAATATTTGAGGGGCTGCCACAGAGAAGAGGGAGTCAACCTATTGTCCAAAGCACCTGAAGGCAAGACAAGAAGCAATGGATGGAAACTAATCAAGGAGAGATTCATCCTAGAACTGAGGAGAAATTTCCTGACAGGAAGAGCAATGAACTGGTGAAATGACATGCCTTCAGAAGTTATGGGTGCTCCATCACTGGAGGCTTTTAAAAAGAGACTGGACAGCCACTTGTCTGGAAGAGTATAGGGTCTTCTGCTTGAGCAGGAGTTGGACTAGAAGATCTTCAAGGTCCCTTCTAACTTCATTATTCTGTTAAGATACTAGGTTGGCACACTTGTGATGAATTAACTTTTTGCTCATGAAAAAGTGGATTTTATGTTTTATGGCACATATTAGGGGCAAAAAGGACTTTACAGCATTTTGTTTAATTCTTGACACTGTCTACTTAATGCATAAACGGACAGAGATCGATGGCCTTTATCAGAAGCAGTGTTGAAGGGGTAAGGGTTAGATATTTTTTTCTCAAGATAGATAAATCAAGATAGTATTTACAACGTAACAGACTTTTTTCTTCCTGCAGTCCCTGCCTTTTGGGAAAGCTCAAAAGAGCATCCCATAAAAGAGGCATTTTTATAAGCACAGTCTTTAAAAAGCAGCAAGGAAGAAATAAATTTGGCTGTTTGCAGAGCGGTTAAAAACCATTCATCACCTGATTTGTGTTTGATATACTGTATACAAGTCATGCTTGTTTGATCAGCTTGGGGTGGGGTGGGGTGGGGGAGTCCCAGTTCCTGGAAGGTCACCTTGCACCCCCTGCAGTTGTTTTTTTTGACTATGGCAGCCGTTAAGTGCATGTTGCATTTTGTGAGGGATTTACACTCTTAATGAGGCCAGACATTTGCTGTTACGCAGGCTGTAATTACGAAGTTGGGTGGGAAGGGGCTCCTTGGGAGAGCTATGATCAATTTAGATGAGTTACAGGCATCAGCCCATAGCCAAGAATTCAATACAAACCGTTTGTAACACGTTCACCTTTATAATGTGATCAGCATATTCATCAGGTTCAACCATTCTTGCCAATTCCAATTAGATTGCTTAAGCCAGTGTCTCTCAAGCTTGGGAATTTTAAAACATGAGACTTCAACTCCCGGAATTCCCTCGACTTACGACCACAATTGAGCCCAACATTTCTGTTGCTAAGTGAGACAGTTGTTAAGTGAGTTTTGCCCCGTTAAGTGAATCACTGTAGTTGTTATAGTGTCGTAACACAGTTGCTAAGTGAATCTGGCTTCCCCCTTGACCTTGCTTGTCAAAAGATCACAAAAGTTGATCACATGACCCCCGGGACACTGCAACCGTCATAAATATCGACCAGTTGCCAAGTGTCTGAATATTGATCATGTGAACCAGGAATATGCCTCAACAGTTGTAAGTTTCACACTTACAACAGTCATAAGTCACTTTTTCAGTGTTGTTGTCATTTCAGTCACTAAACTAATGGTGGTAAGTTGAGGATGACGTGTATTAATGAATTGGATTCAAATTTAATTAAAACAAATTGAAGATCCTGTTTGACTCTGCCCACTTATTTGCTTCGACTCCACCCACTTCTCTTAGTATAGATAGTCCTCAGCTTATAACGAGTCATTTAGTGACTGTTTGAAATTATGACCGATGCCCTCCTCCAGGCCTCCGAGGCCTAGAACGGATTTTCGGAAGTGGCATCCACAGACTTCCAGTGGGCCGTTCAAGGTCTGGGAGGCCTCCTCCAGGCCTCTGAGGCCTAGACTGGACTTCTGGAAGCAGTGTGCATTGAACCGGTTCTTTGAACTCAGCAAAATTTAGCTACCGGTTCCGCTAAACCGATGCGAACCAGCTGAATCTCACCACTACCCCAAAGGTACTTAAAACCCAGTTCCAAGGTTTTGACAGCATTCTGGGCACTCAGCAACCAAAGCACATTTGCAACATTTGCAGTGTTCCTTGATTACATGACCACGATTTATGTTTTTGCCAAAAACAGACATTTACCTCTGGGGGCAAAAATGCCCCCATAACAAACAATGGGCTCATTTAACAACTGTACTGTTCACTTAATTAACACTGATTAACTTAATGACTGCTGAAAAAAGGTCATAAATTCAGATGGATCACATGGGTGACCCACTTCACAACCATCACAACATACGACCATAATGGACAGGCTCTATTATAGATGTAAATCAAGTACTATCTGAACACCACTATGTTCCCTAAAGCTGGGGGGGGGGGGGAGAAAGCATTTTGTACCTAATTTATTTTTTCTAGTTGTGTTCGGCGAGTGTGTGTGTGTGTGTGTGTGTGTGTGTGTGTGTGTGTTGTAAAAAAAAGATGATTGCATTTTTAGATTGGAGTCAAGGTTAAGATGCTGAACAGCTTACTGTATGACTCATTTCAAAAATTTATGCCTGTCTCTATGTTAAGTATAATAAAACCTCTGTGAGTAATGATGAAACACAGCATTTTCCACTTGTTGTAACTGTCTGTTATCATAACCCCTGCTGGATTATTTAAGCAACCAGGATCTGTCCAGGCACTCTTGAAAACAAAGGAATGTTTCACCACCCAAAAGGCGAATTAAGGAGTCCTGTATCTATACCAGCCCTTCTCATCTCAATCATTTACTCCATCGTTTACTCATAGGAGGCCACGTACATGAAAGGGCCAGGTTATTTCTTTCAGTTGTGAGTCAAAGAAGGAAGGAGAAGGAAATATTCATTTTTCCTAAGGTAATGCAGTTTATATAATTTGCCCTGTGGGTCACTGTGTTTTATGCACAGTGCCTCTCACCCATTTCTATGTCTAGAGAGGACAGCAGCTGAAGAGACTCATTATGGATAAGACTTGCTGTCACTGATGCAAATGGGAAGGAAAACTCTTATGTGAATTTGACATGAAATGGGTAGTAGTTGAAGGAAAAGAGGGTTTGGCTTCCCACAACTGAATTCTTGCCTCATGGAAATACAGTTTGAAGCAATACAGAGCTTGGTGACACATAAGAAAAGCTGCAATGAATGAATCCAAATGTCAGCTGCCATCTTATGCTTGTTTGTGGCTTCACTGCTATGTGTAACAGACAGCCATGAACTGTGGGGATGTGGACTGAAGGGAGAGATGCTTGGGGAAATGAAAGTAAGTGCTGTATTTCCTTGAGACTCTGCCTCAAGGTCTGCTACCTGGAAGAAGGGGGGAGTCATATACCAAACCAAGCCTGGACTGACCATTATGAAAACATCTTGCTCGTATCTGATTGGTTACACTGGGGTGTGCGATGAGATATAGCTAAGGGAGGGAAAAGTAGAACTTAGGGAAATTGGTCCATGATTTTCAGTTCTGGCTTTGCAATACTACAATACACTTGATCTCTAATAAACTACATCTTTCTCAACAAATGGAGCCAAGGATCATTTCTGTTTAGAGGTTTAAGTTGTGGCAGGTCCGACACCAAATTTGGGGAGGGAGGCAAGGATGTCCACAGTAAAAAAAAAAGTCAATATTTTACACAGGTAATCCTTGATTTATGACCATTTGTTCAGCAACTGAGAGCCTTCTCCACCTCCTGAGGCAATGTACGCTCCACCCAGCATACACAATAGATGCCTTGCTTAATGACAACTATGATTTACAACCATGATTCTAGGCTCAACTGTGGTCATAAGTCAAAGACTACTTTTAACAGTGCAATCAAAAGTGCACCTGATTTATGGATACCACACATGGTTCTATAATACTGTTTGTCCAGGCTTCTGGCAAGGGTAGTTGAAGCCTCTTCTGAGAATGTGAGCAGGTTTTTTTATTGTTGCCTGGTTTTGTCACATTTTTGCACTTTTGTCTTTTTTGTTAATAATAATAATAATAATAATAATAATAATAATAATAATAATAATAAGAATAAGAATAAGAAGAAGAAGAAGAAGAAGAAGAAGAAGAAGAAGAAGAAGAAGAAGAAGAAGAAGAAGAAGAAGAAGAAGAAGAAGAAGAAGAAGAAGAAGAAGAAGAAGAAGAAGAAGAAGTTGGAAGGGACCTTGGAGGTCATCTAGTCCAACCCCCTGCTAAGGCAGGAAACCCTATACCATTTCAGACAAATGGCTGTCCAGTCTCTTCTTAAAAACTTCCAGTGTTGGAGCATTCACCGCTTCTGGAGGCAGGTTGTTCCACTGGTTAGTTGTTCTAACTGTCAGGAAGTTTCTCCTTAGTTCTAGGTTGCTTCTCTCCTTGACTAGTTTCCATCCGTTGCTTCTTGTCCTGCTTTCAGGCGCTTTGGAGAATAGCTTGACTCCCTCTTCTTTGTGGCAGCCCCTGAGATATTGGAAGACTGCTATCATGTCACCCCTCACCCTTCTCTTCGTTAAACTAGACAATACCCAATTCCAGCAACCGTTCCTTATATGTTTTAGCCTCCAGTCCCCCAATCATCTTTGTTGCTCTTCTCTGTACTCTTTCTAGAGTCTCGACATCTTTTTTACATCGTGGTGACCAAAACTGGATGCATATTGCCTTATTGTTATGTTTTCTGTTTTCTACCTTGTGAACTGCCCAGAGTGGCCAAGAGCCAGACAAGGAGATGGATGGATAGATAATTAAATGGATAGCTGAATGAATGAATGAATGAATGAATGAATGAATGAATGAATGAATGAATGAATGAATGAATGAATGATCAGATAACTGGTTGGATGAATCAATGATCTTGCTGATGGACAAAAGTTTGACAGTCCAAACCAGCCTATGGTGTTTGTTGAATAAAGCTATGAAAACATAATCTAGTTCAATTACAGAAGGAGAAAAGATCAGGAAACAGAAAACTAGAATAGAGTTTCAGATAAATTAGCAAAGTAAACTTGAGGCCCGACATTCATTTATAGTGTTGTAAGATGTCCTCCCGAGATTAGGTGGGCAAGAATTAAATCATATTTGCAGTTAACAATGCTTGCACATTATTCTGAGTCTATTCCTCAGAAACAAAATCAACATTTTAATCTTAGCACAAAATGTTATTTTATAGTCACTGTAATAATCCCTGTCCATAACAAACTGTGGGCACTTCAAAATGGCCTCATGGGAACGTCATGCAAAGTTTGCCTTAATGAAGTCATCCCATATGTGACACCATGAATGTAATTTCAATTATTTTTGTTTTTTTTTAGATAACAGTGAAAAAAATTGGCAATTATTGATAATCCCAGTGAATGTCAATAGTTACTGTGCTTCCTGAAAGTGTGTTTTCAAAACCACTATTTCCAAAATTGGCCAAAATGTAAGCAATCATAACACAGCTTTTCTTTGTGTGTTTAATAAAATAGAAATATAATCCCGCCCTTGACCTCAGTGGAGTCTGAGGGTAAATTTGTAAAGAACAACTTCAAAACATTAAAAACCCAAAGTGGGGGCAGGGGGAAAGGCAGCAAAATAAGATGAAAAGGGGAAGGAAGTCAAATCATTCCAAAAGTGAATCAAAACAAAAATAATATACCGAAGTGGAAGTAAATGTGGCTTGTGGTCTGACAAGCAATCATGGCTTGGACTTTCTTGCAAGCTGAGCGTGACCACAGACAATGTCCACATTTCTCTTTCTCTTCCCTCCCATTTCTAACTGATGATAATCCAGCAGAAGGCACAAGGGCAAACATCTGCACAGATTAGAGCAACTTGCTATGGGCAACTCGCCAGTAGACAACACGTTGTGGGACAATTCAACAAATACAAAAGTTAAATTAATTTTGATGGACCTGTGGTCAATAATAATAAAATAAAGAAAGTCAATTCAGACACACAAGCATTTTGATGAATAATTTTGATGAATACATGGTCACCAATAATAAAAGTTGGCCATGGCGAGTTGTCCTAGACCCGTATTCCCAGGCCCAACATAGATACCTTCTTTAGCACTTACCATATTCCTTCTGAAGCTGACTTTTGTCTGTTTGTTTCAAGTAATTTCTATTTTTGAAGACAACATGGGAACTGGGATGCTACAAGGCTATCTCTCAGCCAACGAAGGATCCAGGGATTTGCTTAGAAATAAAAATGGGACAGTATAAAGATATTTATATAACTATACAAATAAAAATGGAAAGCAATTACAAACCAAGAGCACTGCTACCCCTTACAGACCCGGTGTGCAATCCTAGACTACAGGTCCTGCTCAGTGGTGGGATTCAGCCAGTTTGCACCAGTTCGGCAGAACCGGTAGCTAATGGACTTCCGGAAGTGGCATCCACACAGAGAACCGGTTGTTCACAGATTTGAATCCCACCACTGGTCCTGCTTGAAGAGCAGGTGGCAATTGGGTCTAGGAGAGCCTTTGTATAGCTTAATGCAGCTTGGACAAGGAAGCCCTGCTCACCATCACGCATACCTTCATAACTCCATGCTTGGATTACTGCAATGCACCCCATATGGGGCTGCCCTTGAAGAGCATACAGAAACTTCAACTGGTGCAAAAAGCAACTGCACAGGTAATGTAATGGTTACAACATATGTAACACCAGTACTCCCTGAGCTGCAGTAGCTGCTGGTGTGTTTCCAGGTGCAATTCAAGGTCCTGGTTGTCACCTTTAAAGTCCTACATGGGTTGGGACTGAGTTACTAGAGCAGGGGTGTCAAACTGCCGGCCTGTTGGCAGGACGCATCGCAACAAAACTGCACCCACCCCATTGCCGGCAATGGGGAAAAAGCTCTGATATGTTGCACGACGTCACGTGACGTCGTGAGTTTGACATGTCTGTACTAGAGGGACCATGTTTTTCCAAGTGTCTCTACATGTCCAATTCAATCCAGCAGATCAGGCATGCTGCAGATCCCATCAGCCAAAAAGTGTCAGTTAGCGGGACCAAAAAGCCGGGTTTTTCCCCTGCAATGGCCACCGCTCTGTGGAACATCCTCCCTTTAGAGAACAGAACGGCCACACCTCTGCTGACCTTTTGCAATTCCAGGCCTCAGGCCTGGGTACATAGCCAAGTTGTTAAAGCAGGGGTCTTCAAACTTGGCCCTTTTATGACTGGTGGACTTCAACTCCCAGAATTCTTCAGCCAGGCTGGCTGAAGAATTCTGGGAGTTGAAGTCCACCAGTCATAAAAGGGCCAAGTTTGAAGACCCCTGCTTTAACAACTTGGCTATGTACCCAGGCCTGAGGCCAGGAATGTGTGAAGGGCCCCATTTCCTGGCTTTGCTGTTAGTTGATTAATTATCTTGGCTACTGTTTGTATTTATTTTTTGGATGTTTCTACTGTTTTATTGGTTTTTATTGCTTAATAGTTACTTGGTTAAGTTGAGTGGCTATAGAAATTGAATAAATAAATTATGTCAAATTAAAGGGTCCTTGTGCTCATGTTTCTTTCATTTGTGTGCTGTCCCGTCCATTATTCCTGAAGCTGAAATGTTTTGCAAAATCACCTGAACTGTAGTGTGTCTATGTGTGCAGGGCCAGGGGTGGGGGAAGGAATAAAAAATTCAAAATGGCAACTGTGACAAAATGAATGAAGCCTTGTCCCCTTTTAGTTCAGGCATGTAAAAAGAATGGAGGTTCAATTGAACTGAACGGAATGGAATAAGAGAGTTGGAAGGGACCTTGGAGATCTTCTAGTCCATCCCCCTGCTAAGCAGGAGATCTTATATCATTTTATTATTATTATTATTTATTTATTATATTTGTATACCGCCCTTCTCCCGAAGGACTCAGGGCGGTGAACAGGGCACATATAAAAATACAGAGTACAAAAATTAAAAAAGAATTAAATAAGAGCCCGAGCTAAAACAATAGATAGTAATATAAAAATCCAATAAAAACCCCAACAAATAACTGGACAAATAACTGTCCAATCTCTTCTTAAAAACCTCCAGTAATGGAAGACCCACAACATCTGGAGACAAGTCATTCCACAGATTAATTGTTCTAACTATCAGGAAATTCCTCCTTAGTTCTATGTTGCTTTTCTCCTTGTTTAGTTTCCATCCGTTGCTTCTGTTCCTGCCTTATGGTGCTTTGGAGAATAGCTTGACCCCCTCTTCTTTGTGGCAGCCCCTCAAATACTGGAACACTGCTAACATGTCATCCTTAGTCCTTCTTTTCATTTGGCTTGACATATCTAATTCCTGCAACTGTTCTTCATATGTTTTAGCCTCCAATCCCACAATCATCTTTGTTGCTTTTCTCTGCATTCTTTCCAGAGTGCATAGTCATGTCCATTGTTTTGGGTTTTTCTCACCAACACTACTCCCAAAGACACACCCATGGACATTCCTGTACACGTAGTCTCAACTTGCACCATAATGGAGCCTGGAATGTCTCTCATAAGTCATGGTGGCTATACGTCAAAGCACCAATGTGACCGGATTTGATTTTATGACCTTTTTTGTGGTGGTTATTAAGTGGACCAGCATCTGTTAAGTAAACACAACAGTTGTGATAACCTTGCGGATCCATAATTCCTTTCCCAATGTAAGTTGCTGTTCAAAATAAATATTTATCTACCAATCCTGGTATTTCCTATTTGTTTTTACTACAAGCTGCTTGGAAGTAGTTGTGAAATGGGCTGGCAACATTCTCCGAGCACTGAGTCCCCCTCTTCTCCCAGATAACTATACAGTTTGTTTATATTGCACAAGGCATTACTTGCATAACAGCAAATAAGAAACAAGTATCAATCTTGGCAACCTGAAGATGTGTGGACCTCAACTCCCAGAATTCTCTAGCTAGCCAGCAAAATATTAGAGAAAAGAGAACTCTGGGAACTGAATTAATTACTTAATGACCACTGCAAAAAATGTTGTAAAATCAGTCACGTGATGACCTGCTTAACAACCAGCACTACTTATGAGCATAATTCTGGGCCCAATTATAATTTTCCAAAGCACCAGAAGGCAAGACAAGAAACAACGGATAGAAATTAATCAAGGAGAAAAGCAATCTAGAACTAAGGAGAAATTTCCTACAAGTGAGAGCAATTAACCAGTGGAACAGCTTGCCTTCAGAATTTGTGGGTGCCCCATCACTGAAGACTTTTAAGAAGAGACTGGAATGGTGTAGGGTCTCTGCTTGTACAAGGGGCTAGACTAGAAGACTTCCAATGTCCCTTCCAATTCCAATCTCTAAGATCCCACTGCTGGAATTCAGTGGCAAATTGGAGATAAATGAACCCTGACTTGGTTTTATTTTGTTCAACTGGCTAATTTCATTTATTTTAGTTAAATCCAACAAAGGGATGCAAAACCATATGTTCTAGCCTTGCCCCTCTAATGAGGTCATTGTACCGTAAACATGCTTTCTCAAACACTGAAAAAAGTATTTAATAAGTAGGTGGAGAGACACCAAGATCACTCCACCCTCATTTTTAGATTATTCTAGAAGGCCACAAAGGACATTTGCTTAGAAGTCATTGTGTACTTACAGGCTAGCAAGCGAAGGAAATGATCTTCGGTGAATTTGCACAGAAGCCAAGCAACAAACTAACAAAAGACACAATTTTTAAACACCTCATCACCCCTGATGTAGCAACAGCTCTGTTTCATTATACGTTCACACTTCATTGCAACGCAGTTAGGGTGGATGAAAGCATGTCTGGGGTCATCAGGATATGGTCCAAAGAAACTCCCACTGGCTGAACCTCAAGCAACCCACCTTGCCTGTAATAACTGAACGGTGGGATTAACTGAATGGATTGTGGAGCTCAAGTGATCTGGAATACATTAAACACCATTGATGTTGTTGAACACTTCAGAACCATCCATTAGAATGTGCTACATTGCTTATCAGGCATTCCTTATGTTTGCTGCACAGTCAAGACCCAGCATTAATTAAAACATTAATTCCAACCATTATTACATAGGACAGGTATGCCCTAACCCAGCCATCAGCAATGAGGGGGAAAAACATGCAGCTTCTAACAATGCCAGCTTACCAAAAGATGAACCATTTTTCATCTGAAAAAAAAGCTTATGCTACAGGCCTTCTGATTTGAATTCAGAGACGGGCAAGAAAAATGATGCAAGGTCTGAGGGAGAAGACACATCAGGGGAGATTGGAGGAACTGAGCAAAGATAGTCCTCGACTTACGACCACAGTTGAGCCCCAAATTTCTGTTGCTAAGTGAGATGTTTGTTAAGTGAGGTTTGCCCCATTTTACGACCTTTCTTGCCACAGGTGTCAAGTGAATCACTGCAATTACTAAGTTAGTAACAACATGGTTTTTTAAATGAATCTGGCTCCCGCATTGACTTTGTCGGAAAGTCGCAAAAGGGGATCATGTGACCCTGGGACACAGCAACCCTCATAAATATGAGTCATTTGTCAGGTGATCGAATTTTGATCATGTGATCAACGGTCATAGGTGTGAAAAATGGTCATAAGTCACTTTGTAACTTTGAACAGTCACTAAATAAACTGCTGTAAATTGAGGATGACTTGTATAGACAGCCTGGAGGAAACGGGTGTCATGATTGAATTTTTTAAATATAAGGGTATGAACAAGGTTCTAGAAGGCAGTATTTTCAATATTAAGCAAAAATCAAGAATATGGAGGCATAACCTCAAACAGACAAAAGGGAAGTACATCGAGGTGTGTCTACTTTAATGAAGAACCAGGGGTGACATGATAGCAGGCTTCCAATATTTGAGGGGCTGCCACAAAGAAGAGGGAGGTCAACCTATTCTCCAAGGCACCTAAAGGCAGGACAAGAAGCAAACTAGTCAAAGAGTAAAAAGGTAAAGGTAACAGTTCCCCCGCACATGCGTGCTAGTCATTTCCGACTCTAGGGGCCGGTGCTCATCTCCGTTTCAAAGCCGAAGAGCCAGCGTTTGTCCGAGGATGTCTCCGTGGTCATGTGGCCGGTATGACTAGACGCCAAAGGCGCACAGAATGCTGTTACCTTCTCACCGTAGTGGTCCCTATTTTTCTACTTGCATTTTTACGTGCTTTCGAACTGCTAGGTTGGCAGAAGCTGGGATGAGTAACAGGCACTCACTCTGCTACGCGGCACTCGGGATTCGACCCGCCAAACTGCCGACCTTCTGATCGACAAGCTCAGCGTCCTAACCCACTGAGCCACCGTGTCCCATAGTCAAAGAGAGAATCACCTAAAACTGAGGTGAAATTTCCTGACAGGGAGAACAATAAACCAGTGGAAAAGCTTGCCTTCAGAAGTTTGGGATGGTCCATCACTGCAAGTCTTCAAGAAAAGATTGGACAGCCATTTGTCCAGAATGGAATAGGGTCTCTCCTGCCTGAGCAGGGGGTTGGATTAGAAGTCCTCTAAGGTCCCTTTCAACTCTTTTGTTCTGTTATTATGAAGTTGAAAAGTAACGTTAGAAAGTATTACTTCACAGAAAGACTAGTGGAAACTTGGAACTAACTCCCAGCAGAAATACTGGGTCAGTCATCAGTAACCGAGTTTAATCATGCTTGGGATTAACACAGGTCCATCATCCAACAAAAATTAAAAATTAAATTAAAATAAATAAATAAATAAATAAATAAATAAAAATTAATTAATTACAACAAACGGCGAACTTGAAGGGCAGACTCCACGGACCACTGGTTCTATTTCTGCCATCAGTTGTTTATGTTTCTATAAATGCTAGCTGGTAACAAAAGGAAGCACCACAGCATAGCTTGCTTGCCGAAGATCTGGGTCTCAAGGACTCAGCAGGTATAATAAAAGGATTGTGAAAAACCAGTGTCTGAAACTCTGCTAGATGAATCAAGGATTTAACCCTAAGCTAGTTCTTATATTTCCTGCCAATGGACCTGAAAGAAGAAAGCATCTGATCATCTTTCTTCCTGGAATACCATTTTATCTGCCAGGTATAATCCAGATCAAGCTTTCAAAACATACAGATCTGATCCAGGAGTAAATAGGTGATTTACCCAAAACCAAAACAAAACCCTACCTGGTTTACCTGTTTGAGACTTGTGCAAATTCAACAAGCAATTCTTTTCCAGTGAAGAATCTGAGAACTCACAGTCTTGAAGACCTCATTCAGAGCTCCAAATAAATAAAGACACTGGACAATCCTGGGTGAGTGTATCTCTCAGCCTGGCAAATAACTTATTGTTGTGTAAGAAGATGATATAAGAAAGGAGAGAAATGATAATAATCGTTGTAAGATATGAATGTAACATATCTTATCTTACCTTTGTAAGATATGAATAAAATTCTCTTTTTATGACCTTGTAATCCCTTGATTCAGGGTAGAGTCGGGGCGACTGGATGGAGCTGAGTATTTATTGGCTGGATGCCCTTCCTGATGCCTACATGGCGTTTGCAACAGACATTTTTTCGTTAAGCTCTAGGAGAGAAACATCTGCCGCTACCTAAGATTGAACTCTCAATCTTCTGAATGGGAAGAGAGAGTCTTTACCACTAAGCTGCCACACTGCTCCTTTGTAAGGTATGAATGTAACACATTTTAAAAAATGGTTAAATATCCCTCCAGATCCTTCTAAGGCAATGTCTATGATCCTATAGAAAGATTCAGAAGCTCCTTTAATTTATATTTCTGTAATGCTATACAACTGGCCTGCATGTTAGATACTTGGCAAGGATTCCAAAATTAAAAATAATTAGACCTGATTTTGCTTATGAATGGCCTAAGTCAACACAGAAAAGATAGATGGCTCGCCAACTCCATTTGATTTATTATGCAGTGTCAAGAATCAGCTTGAAATAAGTCACAGCTTTTAACTGTACTGCAACTATACTTACACAGATGAAGCCATGGATTTAAACTGTCTGCTTCTCTCAGAGGCCATGTCAAGTTCCTTCCAGGCTGAAGCATAGCCAGCTTTCTCTCTGAGCAACCTAGACTTGGCTGTGATACGTTTAGTGAAGGTTTCAGAAAGAAATAGACATATGTTAGCTGATAGTTAAATAGCCCAAAGAATCAATTTTTTCCCCTTTGTCTTTAGGTTTAGTACACTTTCCTAGAGATTTTTGGGATATTGCTAGAAGCATTCACTCTCATTGATACATTGAATGTTGAATACTTTGATCAAACTACAGGGAAAGCATATCCTTAATTACTGCAATAGAGTTTAAATATAACATACAGTCCAAGTGTGTTGGAGGACCAAGATCCATTGAAATTAATGGGACTTAATCCATACTAATATGGGTAATGATGGTTGTCTGGTTGTCTGCAACCTTAGGGATTGTAAATTGTGTGTGTGTGTGTGTGTACGCGCGTGCACACACACACACACATATAAAATTTACATAAATGTATATTATTTACATATAAATCTTTTTTTTCTTTTTATGACCCTGTAATTCCTTTTATCAGGGTGGAGTCAGGGCGACTAAGTGGAACTGAGCATTTACTGGCTGGATGCCCTTCCTGACGCCTAGACAGAGTTCACAGCAGATATTTTCTCTTTGCACCCTGACAGACAAACATCTTTCACTGCTTAGAGTTGAACTCCAAGTGGGAGTAAGGTAGCTTCAGACTTTATCCATCTGTTGTCTATCAGAAGGATAACTGAACAGAACAGGACCAAAGTCAGTAATGGCACATGTGCTCCCAGGTTCAGCTTATAGCTCACTTACGGTTGGCTGGGGGATTATGGGAGTTGAAGTCCATAGATCTAAAAATTGCCAAGGTTGGACACCCCACCCTAAGAAAGCCCAACAGGTGGCACCCCTCAATGAAAGTGAAACTCTCACACCACAAGATGGAAACAAATGAGACATCTGAAAATATCTTCAGACCAAATGTTAGTCACTCACCACGCCAAAGAAAATACTTTTTTAAAGCAATGCAGATTAAAGTTAAACTGTAGTTAAGGACAATTACAAAAAAAGTGACAGTGAAAAAAGGGTATGATAGCTAGGGAACAAACTCTGTGGTGCCCCTCTTTCCTTGGTGCCCTAAGCATATGCTTATTTTGCTTAATGGGTAATCCAGGGCTGACACACATCTAATGTTGCAATGTACATTCCAAAACCATAGGGATTTTGCCACATGGCTGTGACGCTACTGGGGTTAGTTAGAACCTTTGCGGTCCCCCACATTTACTGCGTCAAGAGTGAACTCGTAGTTCATCCGTATCAAGAATGGGGCATTTCCTCTGGCCTAAGTTCCGTCATTTTATTTATTTATTTGCTAACTTATTTTAGTAACCAAGAGCTACAGGGGGTGTGGCCAATGGAGACATGATGTGATAGGATCAGCAAGGACAAGATTTTTGAGACCCTTTAAGAGATCTGAGGAAAAGGTTTTATTGTACTATTTGTGTGCCTTCAAGTTTGGACTCCTGGCAACTGCATACATTCAGACAACCCTGCATGGGTTTCATGGCAAGATTTTCAGAAGTGGGTCACCCTAAGGGAAAGAGAGAAAGAGGGCAGAATACAAAAGGATGCTCAAAAAATGGGAAGAGAGTCCAGAAGAGCTACAAAGTTGGTAAGGGAGTTAACTCCTGTGAAGAGTGGCTTAAATTTGGCCTAAACGAGAGAAGGTTAAAGGGAAACAACATAGGAGAACAAACCCATCAGGACAAGATTCAGCAGTCCATCTGCATTTAAAAGACAAAGGCCACTCTTTTGAAGACAGCAAAGTCTACATTTTGGAGAGAAAGGATCGCTGGTTTGAAAGAGGGTTCAAAGAGGCCATCTACAGTATGTCAAAATTGACCAGCCCTTTCTCAACAGAGTGGGAGGGATACGACATCATCTCTCTCCAGTCTACAACACAGTCCTTTCAGCAATTCCAAGAAGGCTCCACACTCATTTGCACTACTCAGGTGATCCTTGGGGACACAGACAAACCTCCAAGTGGCCTCAACGACTCTCTGAAAGAATGCAAATGACCAGTTGTCTGCAAGGAATATAAATCCTTCCATTCCCCACCATTCCGTCAGAGCTGAAGAAGCTTCTTGGACGAGAAGCGAAATGTCTTCAAAGAAAAACAACAAAGTCCAGTTGCCTCTTGAAAAAAACACCTTTGGGTTAAAGGGAAACATGATACCCAAAGATTGTATGGTTCTAGTACTTGCCGTAGCCATGCTTCCTCGTCCATTCTTTCCATTGCAAGGGTCTTAGGCACAGGAAATGAAGATTTTTTAAAAAGCCTTTTTATCTATGTGCAGGATTGTCTTTCATAGTGTCTACATATACAAACTTGTAACTAAAGCTGGAGAAATCAGAACTTGGAAGGATGTTCAAAGTGCTTAAAAGGAGTTGACATATTTATTGAGATTCAAAGAGGACTGTGCCAAACCATTCTCAAGTTTGAAAGTCACCAGTTAGCATTATTAGCATTATATGTCATTAATGCCTCATGCCCAAAAGCTGTCCTGGCAGTTCATAAAGTAGAGGCTGAATTATGTACTATAAAATAGAATAAATGGAATGTCAAAAAGGGTTAAATTAAAATTAAGAAGAGAATAAAACAAAGTCAAAATCTACAGAAGCATGAACACCTGAGCATATGTCTAAAAGAAAAATATCTGAAAAATACAAAAACTGGGAAGATTTTAAAGTTTTTACTTCCATTCAGAAAATTATAATAAAACTCTCTTTTTATGACCTAAAAAGGTAAAGGTAAAGGTTCCCCCGCACATGCGTGCTAGTCGTTTCCGACTCTAGGGGCCGGTGCTCATCTCCGTTTCAAAGCCGAAGAGCCAGCGCTTGTCCGAGGACGTCTCCGTGGTCATGTGGCCGGCATGACTACACGCCAAAGGCGCACGGAATGCTGTTACCTTCCCACCGGAGTGGTCCCTATTTTTCTACTTGCATTTTTACGTGCTTTCGAACTGCTAGGTTGGCAGAAGCTGGGACGAGTAACAGGCGCTCACTCTGCTTTTTATGACCTGCGATCCCTTAATTGAAGTTAGAGTTGGGGCGACTGGATGGAGCTGAGTATTGGCCGGATGCCCTTCCTGATGCCTACGTGGAGTTCGCAGCAGATATTTTTTTCTTTGTGCCCAGAGAGAGAAACATCTGCCGCTACTTAGGATTGAACTCTCAACTTTCTGAGTGGGAGGTGAATGTCTTCACCATTAGGACATCATGCCACTCATTCAGAAGATTACAGTGCAGTGCTACAATTTAGTATCTTGCCAACAGTGTCAGCCAGTACAATCTATAGCCAGGATTCTACCACTGAAATGGTCCTCATATGTCCTGGCCACCTATCTCAAATGATTTGATGAAGATATCTGGAAAAGGATGTTGAAAGATCACCTTAGCTCCTGAGCTGATATATAATAGACAAATATCTTTCAGGAACTCTGGCTCCATGTCCCTGAAAGCTTAGATCAAGACCCATGGCTTACAGCTGAATGGAGATCTTTTATACCTTTATTTATAGAGATCACCAAATGCTAAATACAGAATGTCCAATAGCACTTTTAGCTCTACCATCTAGTGGTCACTTCAAATTTACCTTTTCCTAGGTGGTCTTCAAAAAGCCATTATAAAAACACTCACAGAAAATGCTGAATCCTGTCCAAACAATGGTATCCCATCCAGTGGTGGGATTCAAATATGTGAACAACTGGTTCTTTGTGTGGATGTCGCTTCCGGAAGTCCATTCTGGGCCTGGGCAACAAAAAATTAGCTACCGGTTCTGCCGAAGTGGTGCGAACCAGCTGAATCCCACCACTGATCCCATCTCTTTTAGAAAAGTTAAGGTAGGAGGAGCTAAGGAAGTACCAACTCAGACAAACAATATACTAGTAAACAACCGCCTAATTAAGGGACTATCAAGAATGCAATAATACATACGCAGAGAGCAATCAGGGCGATAATATGTAAGCAGAGAGCAAACCCCATTCCCTCTTAACACTGATGATGTTACTTAGTTAGGTAATGAAACGTCTGCCCCCCCCCCAAAAAAAAACCCCAACAAAAACCAAGCTCAGATAGCACCAAGGACTTCACAGTTCAACCCTGAGCTATAAAAATTCTTTTAAGGTAGGCATTCATTACCAAAAATACTACATGGACACAATGACATCACAATGATTCAACCACAATTAAAAGGATTTTATTACCTTAATCGGTTCCTTAAATTAGGCAAGGAAGCAGCTACTGTATTATGCAAGCCACCATATTGTCTGCTTTAGCCCTCGGCAGTCTTCTACCCTATTTTGGGGAAAGTGAAATGGAGAACATGAAAAGATGGAAGAGGAAGTGGTTGCTAAAAATTGACAACTTGATGGCACAGAATCAATCAATCAATATTTGGGGGTGTGAGCTAATACTCTGTTACTTTTATCTTTCTCTAGCAAGGAATGATGCTGACTTAAATAACAACTGCTGAAGGGTTTTCTTAAGTCATTCTGATTCTTGGACTAAGTCTATTTCTATGAGAAGAGTAAAACATGCTCCATAAAAGATAAATTTACCTAGATCTTTTAACCTTTGCATCAGCCTATGTGATGAATTCTTCTATTAGCCAAAGTAAAGTTTGATGATATCTCATCCTTCCATTTGTTTCATGGAGCATGCCAAGAAAATTACATCTGAAGCTGTGTCTCAGTTGAAAGGGGCAAGAATGGAACACAACTTTTTTTTCTAAGGAGGCCACACACCTTTTCAAATCTCCAAAGAACTGTTCTCCTTGGTTGAAACCGCTTTTGGCTTTTGCTCAGCTACAAGAAGGCTCAAGAAATCTTAACGGTCCTTTCTGTGGAATATAAAGCCTGTTGAAAAGGCTTTCTTGCTAATATATGAGGTCTTAAATTGGATGCATGACTATTCCTACTGAAAGATCCCTGCTCACTCAGCTACTTTTAGAGGCCTGCATGCATTTAGCACCATAATCTAAAATGGATTTGTCACTATGTTCAGCAAGATATGCTTATCAACAGTTTTGTACTCCTTGGAATTTCTGTCATACTGTGGGCGTGCCCCCAAATTTAATTTTACAGACAGGATTCATTTGGATGTACAGAAAAGTTGGAAAAACAGTAAGAGCCCATATGTATTTACCAATGAGCAGGCCTGGATCAGAGTGTATAAAGAGTGCAGAGAAGAGCAACAAAGATGATTAGGGGATTGGAGGCTAAAACATATGGAGAACAGTTGCAGGAATTGGATATATCTAGTTTAATGAAAAGAAGGACTGGGGGAGACATGATAGCAGTGTTCCAATATATAAGGGACTGCCACAAAGAAGAGGAGGGTCAACCAATTCTCCAAAACACCTGAAGGCAAAACAAGAAGCAACAGATGGAAACTAATTAAGGAGAGAATCAATCTAGAACTAAGGAGAAATTTCCTGATGGTTAGAATAATTAATCAGTGGAACAACTTGCTTCTAGAAGTTGTGGGTGCTCCATCATTGGAGGTTTTAAAGAAGAGACTGGACAGCCATTTGTCCGAAATGGTATAGGGTTTCCTGCCTGAGCAGGGGTTTGGACTAGAAGACCTTCAAGGTCTCTTCCAGCTGTTCTGTTCTGTTAGACCGTAGTGGCTCATAAGTTTACAGCCTGGAGCATTCTCTTCTTTTGCCCTTAACTCTGAATTTATACACATGAAAACTGCATGCATACACATCCATATACTTAACAGAACAATGCAGAGGAGACCTATTATATAATTAGTAGGATAACATCTCTTGTTCACAAGGATGCCACACACACAGTCCTTTCAACACCTTCTTACTATAACAATGCAGAATAGTGAAAGGGTCTTGAGTGCAAAAACCCTTTGCTTTTGAGCATCACACAGATTTTCTAGCTGCTCCCTTCATGTCCATTTGTTGACATACTTTATGTTCCCAGCACCAAACATTCACATAGCAAAAACCTACACATCTGCAGTCAGATGCCCCTTTTGAAGATATACAGGTAGTCCTCAACTTATGACAATAATGGAGCCTGAAAATTATGGTTGTAAGTCATGTTGTTGATAAAACAGATCATCATGTAACCAAACCCAATTTTATGACCATTTTTGCAGCTGTCGTTAAGCAAATCACCATGGTCATTAAATGAATCCATGGTCGTTAAGCAAATCCATTGTTTGCTAGTGGGAAGTTTTGCCAATAACCAGAATTAAATGCCAACGTTCGGCAAAAATGTTGTAAATTGTGGCCACATGACCATGGAACACTGCAAACGACCATAGATGCAGGCAGGTTGCTGAGCTCCAAAAAAGTGGTCATTTGACTGCAACAGGAGCAGCCACTGGAATTTTGGAACTGGGTGGAAGGATCTTTTGAGCAGGTCCTTTGTAACTTGGAAAGTAGATAAGCAACCAGTTATAAGTGAGGACTTCCTGTAAAATAATACAAAATTTCCCCATGAATATCTGAAAGTCTCCAAAGCACAAATCTTTCCGACACACACAAAAACACTAAAGTCCTTTGCGGACAAGAAACATTCATTTGCTCACAACCGCTAGACCGAGAAAAATTAACATCTGGCAGAAAAGTCTTCACCATTAATATCTTTCGACTCCTGATTGGATAAACACACACACATGTTTTTATCACAATCCGTATTAGCAAAGATTTCATTATTTTTCCATTACTAGTTGGATAAATGCAAAGCCTGATAATGTATTTTTTTTTCCTGTGTTAAGCCAAAAATCTTTCACAAAGTCTATCATGTTAAGCCGAGAATTAAACGTATCCGCCAAAATGCTTCTCACTTCTGAGCATAACCATTTCCTGGAAAAAATCTGGGTTTAAGAACTGTCAAAACAGCAACCAATCAACACAAACCCCACAAAACTAATGACCAGTCATGCTATCAAGAAACTTTTTATCAAGAATCCAAAGTTCTATACAGACTTTCATAACAATGGCCAACTTTTTTCTGCAGATTGGAACCCATCATTCATATAAGGTGTTATGTACTGGGCTCTTGACGAATACCACGTGGGTTGCTGGAGCAGCTAACGGCTCTCCAGCAACCCACACTACAAGTCTCCTGTGCTGCAATTGGCTATCTCCAGGCAGCAATGGTTGATTCAAACCTATTGGCTGCCACCTAGGGGCTAGACTATATATTGCAGTTAGTTGCAGCCATTTCCCCAGTACAGTTTCTGCACAAAATAAACTATGAGTTACCCTGTACTCAGTTACGCGTCTTCATTCCTGCACCAAAGAACCCGCTATTTAATGGCCAGGCCTCCCTCTCAGCGTTGTGAGGTTTTCTTCTTGTTGCAACTATAGAATTCTTATTTTAAAAAGATTGTTTATTTAAAAGTTTCCTAGTATGCTGAATTCATTTCTTTTCCCTCCCTCTTTTTCTGTATACAAAAAGAGTGAACTACAGTAATGCAAAAAATGTTTATTTAACTATTCTATTTTTTTAATTAAATGGCAGCTGTTGTACTTTACAACATGCTAACATTTTAAACAATTAAAATGCTCACTAAATCACAGTGATTAAAGTACAGAACGCTAATGTAATAAAAAAGTAATAGAAAAAAAGTTAGCTTCCTGAGCAATTAAAAGGTTCTAAGCAATGGTGGGATTCAAAAATGTGAACAACCAGTTCTCTGTGTGGATGCCGCTTCCGGAAGTCCATTCTGGGCCTGGGCAACAAAAAATTTAGCTACCGGTTCTGCCGAACTGGTGCGAACTGGCTGAATCCCACCACTGGTTCTAAATAAATATGGGAAGAGACCTTCTTTAGAAAAGAAACTGTAAAGCAAGGGAAGTTAAAAAGAATTTCATTCCCCTCCCCCCCCCTTTATTCTCTTGAGGTACTGTATTTTCTTCTTCAGAACATGGTAGTAAATGCATTAGTCTATCTGACTATCTGAACAGGTAAGTCTTTCACCCAGGGAGTGAGAACAATATCTCATTTTCCTAAGACGTGACAGTACTTGGTTGAAGACCCATTTCAGAAGTGACAAGA
>NC_138204.1:204484341-204509341 GCF_964194415.1 Vipera berus
CCAGTCGCTTCATTCTTTCTGGCGCTACTAGTACTAGCCCTCTGCTCTTCCCCAGTAGCATATTGGATGCCTTCCGACCTGAGGGGCTCATCTTCCAGCGTCATATCGTTTTGCCTTTTGGTACTGTCCATAGGGTTTTCATGGCAAAGATACTGGAGTGGTTTGCCATTTCCTTCTCCAGTGGATCACGTTTTGTCAGAACTCTCTGCTATGACCTTTCCGTCTTGGGTGGCCCTGCACGGCATAGCTCATAGCTTCATTGAATTACGCAAGCCCCTTCGCCACGACAAGGCAGTAATCCATGAAGGGATATATACACACACACACACATATACATATACATATATATACATATACATACATACACTTTTCTTTTGTGGTACCTATGGGTTGTGTTTTTTTTATATCAGATGGTTGTTTTCTCTCTTTTCCTTTGCTTTGTATTTCAACTCTGGAAATAAAAACAAAAAAAAGAAGAATATGCACTAACAAAGCAAGGGAGATGGAATTCTAGATTTTGAACTAGGTAAACAGAAGAGAAGGCTAACATAATCACCACCTCATTAGATGAGTTCCATAAATTGTATTGGATTCTAACCACTCTATAATTACCGCACATCCGATTTGCAACAGAACAATAATTATAGGCCCTGCTCAAAGCGAGGCAACTTATAAAACTGAATGAAAAGTCTGATTCATCTCGCAAGGCAACCTACCCACTCACTAAAGCACAGAGATTTCGTCGCATTATAGTTCTCCCCCTCCCCCTTTCCAATATCTAAGGAAGGGGAAACTCCTGACGCCTGTCTGAACATGGACCGTTTGTAACATTTCAATCCAAGTTGTAAAATAGCATTTTTATTATAAGGTTTCGCCCACCTGAAAGGCAATTTCCAAAGTACTAATGACTCTGAGCAATTTTCCCCAATCATCTTGTGAAATTCCCCTCTTGTTGCGCAACTCTGTCTCTTCTTGGCTGCAGATAAATCAAACTAATTTCTGTAAAACTGTAAGTTGGCCTGCTTTAGCAATTGACTATTGGTGACGAATCGTTAGGCCCTTCTTTTTTCTTCTTCTTCTTCTCAGAAATGGATCTGAGTTCTTTGAGTCTTTTGGCGAATTACAGTACTTGATATGAGTCCGCCCTTGACTGGGGCCCTCCATATGGACAGCACTGTAATTCCAGTTAGCCCCCTGGATTAATCTCCGCAGTGGTCAGAGAAGCTAAGGACAAACCAAGCTGGAAAAGATTGGAGCATGTTAGAGGTGTCAGCGGTGATTTTTATCATTTTTATAGGCAGTAGAATTGGTTGAGAGCCAGTTTGGCATAGTGGTTAAAGCACCAGATTAGAGGTCAGGAGACAGTGAGTTCTACTTCTGTCTTGGGGTGAAGCTAGTTGGCTGACTTTGGACTGTCCATTCTCTCACTCCTAGGAAGAAGGCAGTGGTAAAATCTCTTCTAAAAATATTGCCAAGAAAACTGCAGGTACAGGTAGTCCTTGAACCCTGAATTTATGTTGCCGAGTGAGACAAGTGAGTGAGTTTTGCCTCATTTTATAACCTTTCCTGACACAGTTGTGAAGTGAATCTTTGCAGCTATTAAGTTAGTAACATGGTTGTTAAGTGAATCTGGCTTCCCCATTGACTTTGCTTGTCGGAAGATCAGGAAAGGTGATTGCATGACTCCAGGACACTGCAAGCGTCATAGATACGAACCAGGTGCCAAGCATCCAGATTTTGATGACGTGACCATGGGGATGCTGCAGTGGTCATAAGTGTGAAAAACAGTAATAAGTCACTTTTTCAGTGCCATTGTAACTTCAAATGGTCATTCAAATGAACTGTTGTAAGTCGAGGATTCCCGGTACTAATCCAGGCAGTCCCCGGCAGTCAATACTAATTTGAAAGTGTACACACACAAGAACTTTGTGGCAGATTGAATTGTTTTTCTGTGGAAAGTGCTACCTTTAAATCCTCTTCTCCATTTACAGAACAATTCAAGGCAAGCAGAAAAATAGCACGGCAGATTACTTTGGAATCCTGTTGTGCTATATGTTGAGAAAGCATTTGAATCCCACTTTTTACCCTTAGAAATCCACTACATGTCCTATGAGAGAATGTCAAATCCTTTGACAATTGCCAGAATCCCAGTTCCATGGAAAACTCCACTGCTGATGTTCCCCTTCCTACCTCCTGTTACGGCTGCTGTGGTGTTTTCCGCCTTGTGCTCTGAGCTATGCCAATGAACACGAATTGTCTTTGTTTTAAAAAGTGAGGCTACTAGATTTGGGCTGCAAAAATTGAGACAACCATTAGATGGCAACAAACAGCAATGGATTTTTGAAAATCTTTTTGCTACCATCTAGTGGTCATCCAGAGCAGTCTAGATCTGAATACAGAATGCAGAATAACAGAGTTGGGAGGGACCTTGGAGATCAAGCAGGAGATCCTATACAATTCCAAGCAGGAGATCCATACCACTCCAGTCAAATGACTGTCCAGTCTCTTCTTAAAAACGTCCAGTGATAGAGCATCTACAACGTTTGAAGGCAACACAGTGTTTCTGACTAGCAATGCTCTTAGTCTTGATTTTAACCCCCATCTCAACCTGGTGCTCCTTTGAGTGCTGCCTCCATTTCCATGTAACCCTGCCCTGTTCACTGGCAAAACAGTTGAGTGGCTTAGCATCAAGAGATTTTCAAATCCAACCTTTTGCTCAAGGTAAAAATGCAAATTAAAAGCCTTCCTGACAGCTTCCATCTGTCCTGAAAAATATCCAGAGAAGGGGAACCTAAATATGTCTAGAACTTCCACTGTACATAGTCAGTTTCTTCCATCATACTGGCTACTTCCCTTTTATCAATTAAATGTTCCTTATAAACCTATAGAGTCAAGGAAAGCTGAATGTTTTCTGCCCACCAAAGAACGTTGCCAGCAAAGCTAGCCAGGGATTTCTAGAGAGTTCTTTATTGGTAGAGTTTGTCTTAAGGGACATTACAATAACAACAATAACAATAACAGTAATAATAATAATAGAGTTGGAAGGGACCTTGGAGGTCTTCTAGTCCAATCCCCTGCTCAGGCAGGAAACCCCATACCATTTCAGACAAACGGTTGTCCAGTCTCTTCTTAAAAACTTCCAGTGTTGGAGCATTCACCGCTTCTGGAGGCAGGTTGTTCCACTGGTTAATTGTTCTGTCAGGAAATTCCTCCTTAGTTCCAGGTTGCTTCAAGGAGAGAAGTAATCTAGAACTAAGGAGAAATTTCCTGACAGTTAGAACATTGTGTTTGGTCTAACGTTCCCTTCAGGATTCTACTGTCTTTTCAAACTATTTGTCTAGGTCTGCGCATACCAATTATGGTCCTGCATGATTCATTCACTAGGAAGTTTCCGTTTCCCTTACAGTTTATTTTTACGTGGCTTTGGTGTATATCCAGCTTTATAAAGCCAAAGAATGATGAGGATGCACAGATTCCAGGCAGCCAATGTCTGTAAATGCATAATATGGTGGAAAAGATAAATGAAACTTCATTGCAACATGAGCAGTGCTTGACTTACAGCCATGACTGAGCCCAAAATTTCTGTTGCTAAGCAAGACAGTTGTTAAATGAGGTTTGCCCCATATTATGGGACAGCTGTTAAGTGAATTAACTGCGGTTGTTAAATTAGTAACACGGTTGTTAAGTGAATCTCTCTTCCCCATTGACTTTTGCTTGTTAGAAGGTCATAAACGGTGATCATAGGACACTGCAACTGTCATAAATATGAACCACTTGCCAAACATCTGAATTTTGACCATGGGGATGCTGCAATGGTGTGAACAACGGCCAGACGTCACTTTTTTTTCAATGCCGTTGTAACTTTGAACAGTCACTAAAGAAATGGTAGTAAGTCAAGGAGTACCTGTACTACTTACGGTGCTCAAACCTATCGGAATCTTAGTTAGAAACTCCTCTGAAGGGCTTTTAGGAAAATCCTGGCACTGAGCCAATAATCTCTGAGGCAGGCAAGACCACCATCTTCAGACCCCAGTCTCCTTGTGTCCCAGCGTGATAGGAAGAGCCAGCTCTTTGTGGCCTTCTGGAAGGGGAAGGGGTTTCTGCCAGATCTCATGGGGAAAGTTGTTCCACAGGGCAGGGTCTGCTGTGGAAATGGCACGTGTCCTAGGTCCCACTTCGTCCTATCTGGTGGAATGGTCAGATGCCTTCAAGGTGAGAGGCCCGTTTCTTGAGATAGGCTCAAACATCTCCTAGATGACCAAGCCAGACCAATGCTTTACTTACCTCAATAGGACATGCACAGCCACCGTCCAACCCAGAGCAGATCTGAATGTTTTTATCAAGTCACATTTCTGGAATAATAATAATAATAATAATAATAATAATAATAATAATAATAATAATAATAATAATAATAATAATAATAATAATAATAAGAAGAAGAAGAAGAAGAAGAAGAAGAAGAAGAAGAAGTAGTAGTTGGAAGGGACCTTGGAGGTCATCTAGTCCAACCCCCTGCTCAGGCAGGAAACCCTATACCATTTCAGGCAAATGGCTGTCCAGTCTCTTCTTAAAAACTTCCAGTGTTGGAGCATTCACCACCTCTGGAGGCAGGTTGTTCCACTGGTTAATTGTTCTAACTGTCAGGAAGTTTCTTCTTAGTTCTAGGTTGCTTCTCTCCTTGACTAGTTTCCATCCATTGCTTCTTGTCCTGCTTTCAGGTGCTTTGGAGAATAGCTTGACTCCCTCTTCTTTGGGGCAGCCCCTGAGATATTGGAACACTGCTATCATGTCACCCCTCACCCTTCTCTTCATTAAACTACACATACCCAATTCCAGCAACCGTTCCCTATATGTTTTAGCCTCCAGTCCCCCAATCATCTTTGTTGCTCTTCTCTGTACCCTTTCTAGAGTATCGACATCTTTTTTACATCGTGGTGACCAAAACTGGATGCAGTATTCCAGGTGTGGCCTTACCAAAGCATTGTAAAGTGGTATTAGTACTTCACTTGATCTTGATTCTATCCCTCTGTTAATGCAGCCTAGCACTGTGTTGGCTTTTTTGGCAGCTGCAGCACACTGCTGGCTCATATTGAAGTGATTGTCTACTAGGACTCCGAGATTCCTCTCACAGTTACTACTATTGAGCAAGGTACCACCTATACTATACCTATGCATTTGATTTTTCCTGCCTAAATGTAGAACCTTACCTTTTTTCACCATTGAATTTCATTTTGTTAGATAGATAACCTTTATTGTCTTTGGTTTTTTTTTACTGTGGGAACCTTGGCACACATTAAAAATGAAATGTTGTTGCTTGCTCTCAAAAGTGTAGACATACATAACAGACATTTAAACATTCTATATACACCATATGTATAAACCTGCACCCTTACATATAAGTAACGTATAAATATTCATCACTGTCCATCTTGAGTACATAGCGGAAGGAGGAAGCTTTAGAGTTCACAAGGTTGATACTGTACGGAACAAAACTGGCTGAATCTGGATGTTCTGCTTCGGATACCACGAAGCCCCGTCCTCCCAGAAGGTAACAAGAAAAACGGGTCGTGAACAAGATGTGTAGCGTCCCAGACAATCTTGCGGACCCTGCTCAAGCAGTGCTTATATGCCTGTGGTAGCGAACCTATGGCACTCGTGCCACAGGTGGCACACAGAGCCCTCTTTGTGGGCACATGCGCCATCCCCAGTCCTAGCCCATCAGCTGGGTTTTATGAAACCTTTTCGCTTTAGACCTCCGCCACCGTGTGCAAAAAAAAATCCAAAAGGTTAATCAATCAATCAATTTCAACTTCTCGCTGGAATTGGTTGTTTGAACTTTTTAGTCCCACCCAATCTGCTGTTACCCCTGCAGCCACACCCAATCAATGGGCCACACCTACCCAATTGGCCACGCCCACCCAATTGGCCATACCCATCTGGCACCCGACTATACATAAGTGGGTTTTGGGTTGCAGTTTGGGCACTCGAGTCTCTAAAAGGTTCGCCGTCACTGTTATATGCTATGTATAATTGGCAGATTTTTTCCCCAACCCTCTTTTTTTAAGAGAGATCATCCTAAACAGGGTTATCAGACAGGAATCTGCAGAGGCAATAATAGCAGAAAAATAAATAAATTGAAGCTGGTGGCTGTGTGGAGAAGCTGAAGATTCTTATGGCCAATATCTATGGAGATTCTCAGTCATCTGGGTCATGATTGTCCCAAAGGTGTTTTGTTTTGTTTTTTTAAAGGCAACTGGACTTTGTTTTTCCTTGAAATGAACCGAAGAAGCTTCTTGGACAAGAAGCGAAATGTCTTCAAGGAAAAACAAAGTCCAGTTGCTTTTTTAAAAAGCACCTTTGGGATTCTTATGGCAACTTAAACAGCGGTGCATCTGACAAAATGGACAGCCATCCACAAAAGCAGTCAGAAATTCATTTTTAAGGTGCCACAAATCTTGGCTAATTGTCTCTCTGGAACGATTTGGCTATAGCACCTTACAGGCCTGCCTGGTTAGAAGTTACAACCTTATCCTTGCAAAAAAAAAAAAAGGTTCCTGCTGTTCCTCTGATTCAGCGCTAAGCCCAATCGCGGAATTGCCAATTGCAATCTCAACATAGCATCCCTCTCGGCCTCCGACCAAAGTGGAAAATGAGCCAAGGACGTTAATGGGACTAGGAGAGATGGCAACGTCTTACAAAGCCTTTGTAGCAAGATTCCCAGGGAATTGAAAGGGTTGCATCATATAGATTAAAGATGGCCCCATCAATGTTAATTATCAGAACGGACAAGGAATGGGTGTGGTGGCATTTTCTTGCTTACTCAAACCATAGTTTCTTTCCTAGGGAAAAAGTGGGCAGGGAGATCTGCAAACCCCCACTTTGTCAGTATTTTTCTGCAGATTTCAGGAGATGGGGGAGTAATTTAAGGATTAGAGAATCTACTTTTTTTTTTTTTAGTAGAATCCCAAGTTTCAGATTTGGAGTCAGGTGATGCTTCAGCCATGCTCATAAAATTAAAAAGCAAAGTGGTATTTTAGAAGTAAAGCCAAGTTCTTAGAACAGTTGTGCTAACAGTTCTTGAGAATATATACATGGAGTCCTGGACTAATAACCACAATGCAATCTGCTCATTATGGTCATAACTTGTTACAGTTGTAAAGCAGGTCATCATGCGAACGGATCCAATTTTATAACCTTTTTTGTTTTTTGCAGTAGTCATTAAACCAACGCAATGGTTGTAAACACTGCAGTTGTTAAGCAAACCCGTTGTTCATCCTGGGGTGTTTTTGCCAAAAACTGGAAGCAAGCACTGATTTTGTAAAATACTCTAACTTGTGGTTTCACAATTGTGGGATGCTACAAACAGCCATAAATACGGGCCAGTTCCTATGTGCCCCAAATACCTATATGTGACTGTTGAACGGTAGCCATCAAAACTTTGGAAGCAGGTTGGAGAATCCATTGTAACTCTAAACGATTGTAAGTCAAGGACTATCTGTACTGTATTTCAGAATTCAAAGCACTTTTCTGTGTCAGGCGCAAGAAATCAGGAAGCAGTGCTGTTCAAATGAGTACAAGTTCATTCCATGCTAGCTTTCTACAAGAATCTGAACTGTTAAAGGACAAGGCAAATTGGTGGTAAATATGAGTCAATGGAATTAAGGAGGGTTGGACTTAGGTCTCTTGTGGGGGCAAAGGGACTCAAGACTAACGATGTGTTTGATTCCTGCCTTGGGCTCAGCCTGGTCATCTCCTACATACTATATATTAGCCTTCCCCACCTTGATCTTTCCAGGCGTGTTAGATGACTCTCAAAATTCTCAGCAGCTCCCACAATTCTCTGAAAGGCACTCCACATCTGGAAGGCACAATGGCCATGCTATGTGGGAATTATTGGGAGATTTCATCCTGGGAGTACCAGCTCACAGATGAGGTATGTGAACTCAATATATCTCTTGTGGCCATCTTGCCAGATGGAAGAAGATTATTGGTTCCAAAGATTCTTAAAAGAAGTGTGATTTAGCGGGGTCATGACCTAAGATTCTCCCTTCATTGTTGATAGTTTCTTCAATAAGATTTTAGGCAGAGGCAAAATTCTGCAGTAATCTCCTCATCACTGCAATTCTTTGCTTACCAATTCTGAATCCATCTTTTCATCACCACTCCAAGCGTTAAGCACTCTTTTGTAAAATAATGTTGTTTCAGCTAGCTATTTATGTGCTTATTTCTTGATTGATGAAGTACATTGCTCACTGGAGGGAATGTGGGAGAGTTTCCCCATTGGTTCAAAATGTAAATTTATGCTTATATTGTGCCCTAAAAAAATATGTTCCTAACACCTCTAAGTAGAACTGGAGCAACTCTTTGCCTTAAAGGACTAAGACCCAAGATAACTAAGAACACAGCCAGATTGTAGGACCACAAAAAGAGATTACTGACAGAGAAACAAGACAGATTGGATTCTAAGGCTGATTTTGGGGCTAACAAGCATGTCAATTCAACCTTCATAATGTAGATGCCACCCTTAGATATTATTGTACTGCCGTATCAGCCACCGTTCTCTCTTCTAGAGATGCTACTTTGATCACTAACATCATTTCAACTTGGTTCCTTAATGTGATGCTCTTGAGAGGTTAGGATTGTTAGGACCCAGGCTGGCTAAGGATTTTGAAAGAGGCATATCTGACACATTGTGGTGCTAGGCTGACAAACCAGTGGCATTGTGAGACTTCTTTCCATCCTATCCAATGTGGTATGGATATTATAAATGATGAACAATCCACTTCCTCCTTCCAATTATTTACTGTGAGTTGCTTCTTACATAATGCCACTGCAATGCTTAGTCAGGCAACTTGCAGCTGTAAGAAGCATTATCTCATATTAGAGCGGGCTAATGAGTTCTGTGGAACCCGCTCTGAATACAGCAACTCATTAGTTTCAGATGTGAAACACGAAACATATAGTGTAAGTCTAAAACTGGCTGAGACTCCAACTTTTATTCCTCAGAACAGATGGAAAAAATGACGGACCTTTTCATGTATAAGATACTCCTTGACTCTGTGAGTTTCATCACCCACCTGGAATCCACTGTCCAATCTTCCACCAATCAAGTGTTGCTCAATCCATCTAGCTAAAAGAAAGCAGTATTTTTCTTAAAATCAGCCCCTTTAATCAGTTATTGGTTTATATCCCATCTTTATTATATATTTCTTTTACTAATTCAAGGGACGCGGTGGCTCAGTGGGTTAGGACGCTGAGCTTGTCGATCAGATGGTCGGCAGTTTGGTGGGTTGAATCCCAGAGTGAGCGCCTGTTACGCCTCCCAGCTTCTACCAACCTAGCAGTTCGAAGGCACGTAAAAATGCAAGTAGAAAAATAGGGACCACTGCGGTGGGAAGGTAACAGCGTTCCATGCGCCTTTGGCTTCTAGTCATGCCGGCCACATGACCACAGAGATGTCCTTGGACAAGCGCTGGCTCTTCGGCTTTGAAATGGAGATGAGCACCGGCCCCTAGAGTCGGAAACGACTAGCATGCATGTGCGGGGGAACCTTTACCTTTACCTTTTACTAATAACTCAAGAGATGAATCAAAAGTTGGAATTAAGATTGCCGGAAGAAATATCAACAACCTAAGATACGCAGATGATACCACTCTAATGGCAGAAAGTGAAGAAGAACTAAAGAGCCTCTTGTTGCGGGTGAAGAAGGAGAGTGCAAAACTTGGGTTGAAACTTAACATTAAGAAAACCGAGATCATGGCATCTGGCCCTCTCAATTCCTGGCAAATAGATGGGGAAGAAATGGAGGTAGTGACAGATTTTATTTTCCTGGGCTCCAAGATCACTGCAGATGGGGACTGTAGCCAAGAAATTAAAAGACGCTTGCTCCTGGGGAGGAAAGCCATGGCAAATCTAGACAGCACACTAAAAAGCAGAGACATCACCCTGTCAACAAAAGTGCGTATAGTCAAGGCTATGGTCTTCCCAGTTGCAATGTATGGCAGTGAAAGTTGGACCATAAGAAAGGCTGAGCGCCAAAGAATTGAGGCCTTTGAACTATGGTGCTGGAGAAGACTCCTGCGAGTCCCTTGGACTGCAAGGCGATCAAACCGGTCAGTCCTAGAGGAGATCAACCCTGACTGCTCTTTAGAAGGCCAGATCCTGAAGCTAAAACTCAAATACTTTGGCCACCTAATGAGAAGGAAGGACTCACTGGAGAAGAGCCTAATGCTGGGAAAGATCGAGGGCAATAGAAGAAGGGGACGACAGAGAATGAGGTGGCTGGATGGAGTCACTGAAGCAGTAGGCGTGAGCTTAAATGGACTCCAGAAGATGGTAGAGGACAGGAAGGCCTGGAGGAATGTTGTCCATAGGGTCGCGATGGGTCGGACACGACTTCGCAGCTAACAACAACAACAACAACAATAACTCAAGGCAGCGAACAAATCCAATAGACCTTCCTCCTCCTATTTTCCTTGCAACAACAACCTTGTGAGGTGAGTTGGGCTGAGAAAGAGTGACTGGCCCAAGGTCATTCAGCTGGCTTTCATGCCTAAGGTGGGACTAGAACTGACAGTCTCCTGAAGATTGGTCCAAAGTCACTCCATACATCACTTCCATCAGTGGATGTTGCTATCTTGAGATAAAAGAGACATCCCTAGAGACTTTGGTAGTATCCTATAGAGCAGGGGTCCCCAACCTTGGCAACTTTAAGTCTTGTAGACTTCAACTCTCAGAATTCCCCAGCCAGCCATGCTATCCCAAACTTACTCAGTCACCCATCTGATTTTTATGGCTAAGGTAGGATTAGAACTCGCTGTCTCCCACTTTCTGATCTGGTGCCTAAAGACCAAACTGGCTGTAGTCTTTTAGTCTAAGCAAGTGAGTTTTCCTACCATTTTGCCTGCCTGCCTGCTTTCCACCATATTGGCTTTTCTGCGATGTTGCTGCTTGAATGTGATGAAGCCGTTCTCCATGAATTTATCCAGTCCTCCTTAAAGCCATCCAAAGTAGTACCACTGCCACTTCTTGGGACAATGAATTTCATAAATTTGATTTGATTTGATTTGATTAAATTTATATGCCGCCCTTCTCCCTGAGGACTCAGGGCAGCTCACAACCATAAAAATTTTAAAACAAACATAAAGTAATTTTTTAAAAAAAACAATTAAACAATAGATGCAATAAATACAAGACAATTTAACCCAGTAAAAAGCCTAATTAAAAACCGTAATCAGTCCAGGCCCGCTTGTTGGAACAACCACGTCTTCAGGTCACGGCGGAAGGACCGAAGGTCAGGGGCCATCCGCAGCTCCGGAGGCAGTTCATTCCAGAGGATCGGCGTGCCCACAGAGAAGGCTCTCCCCCTAGGGGTCGCCAGCCGGCATTGCCTGGCCAACAGCACCCTGAGGAGGCCAACTCTGTGGGAGCGAACCAGGCGATGGGAGGTTGACAATGGTAGCAGGTGGTCTTGCAAGTACCCCGGGCCTAAGCCATGTAGGGCTTTAAAGGTTATTACCAGCACCTTGAATCACACCCGGAGGGCAACCGGAAGCCAATGCAGCTCACGCAGGAGTGGTGTAACATGGGAGTACCAAGATACTCCTATAAGCACCTGCGCGGCCACATTTTGCACCAGGTTAACCCTAATTAGCAGGTTCTCACCTGGAGCATCCTTCCCCAGGCATAATAGGGTAAAGTCACCTTTTGTTTCTTTCTGGGAGAAAGACACGAGAATTCCTGCATTGATTCTTGACTTGGGAAAGGTCTTTCCTTAGCAGTTTTGCCTAGGAAACAGCTCAGGATACGTCTGAAGGAGAATAAAAGAATTGCATTCCATACTTCGCTTCCATAAGTGGATGTCCCTATCTTGGGATTAAAGAGAGGCCCTTAGAGACTGTCCTCTGGAGAGTTTTTCACTTTGGCCCACCAGTGTCTTTACTTTCTGAGGAAACTGAGGAAGGCACAGCTTCCACCACACATCCTCACAATCGTCTACAGAGGGACTATCGAGAGCACCCTGAGCAGTTGCATTACTGCCTGGTTTGGAAACTGCACCGTTTCGGATCGCAAAACCCTACAGCGAATAGTGAGGATGGCAGAGAAGATCATCGAGATTGCTCTTCCCTCCGTCATGGATGTTTACATCACGCGTTGCATCCGTAAAGCCAGAAACATTGTGGCTGATTACACCACCACCCCCCTCATACACACTCTTCACTCTTTTGCCATCTGGAAGGAGGTACAGGAGCATTTGGGCTCGGACATCCAGATTGTGTAACAGTTTCTTCCTACAAGCCATTAGAATTCTCAACACGAAGAAACTGGAAGTATAAATACTTGTATTTGTAGTTTTTTTAAAGTTTTTAGTTTAGAGTTATGTGTAGTTTGTTGTTCTGTTCTTTTTTCTTTTTTCTTTTTTGATTTGTGTCGTCTGATGTAGCACCTTGGTTCTGGGGAAACGTCGTTTTGTTTCACTGTGTACTGTACTGTATATTGTTGAAATGACAAGTCTACTACTAGTAGCCTTGGTGGAGCAGTGGGCTAATGCCTCCTTAAGTAACACCAGTTGCCTGCAATTATTGCAGGTTCGCATCCCACCAGGCTCAAGGTTGACTCAGCCTTCCATCCTTCCGAGGTAGGTAAAATGAGGACCCAGATTGTTGGGGGCAATTAAGCTGACTTTGTAATAATGCCGCTTGGGGGGGGCAAAAGCCCTAATAAGCAGGCATATACAGAGAATGAAGGCTATTGCTAAGCACATTTGATTTGTGCTTAGATTGTAAGCCGCCCTGAGTCTTCGGAGAAGGGCGGGATATAAATGGGATTAAAATAAAAAAATAAAAAATACTACTACTACTACTACTACTACTACTACTACTACTACAATTAAAAACCACCTTGCCCAGCACTGAAAGAAAACAGGCTATGCTGTTCCTTGACCAGATGCTCCAAACTTTCCCAGTTGGGTCACTAAAGACAGCAATGATATGGTCAGCAGAGCCATAAGTTTGCATCTATAGAAACGTATGGCTCTGCTGACCATATCTATAGATGCAAACTTGACAAGGAAGAACCTTCAGGCACGTACTTGAACAGTGCTTCCCAGCTTGAAGTGCTGGCTGGAGAATTTGGGGAGTTGAAATCCACCCCTTTTTAAGTGGCCAAGGCTGAGAAACACCGTACTAAAGAAAGGTGATTGGGCTTTTTAAAAAGTACATTAAAGGTTTCAATAGCTGTTTTTTATTTCTATTTTCCTGCTGAATTGTTGAATTACTAACCATCTTGCCTGTCTGCCTGCCTGCCTGCCTTTTTACCAACAGTCTATACTGTACTTCTCCTGTCCTAAAGCCATGGTGGCACAGTGGTTAGAATGCAGTATTGCAGGCTAACTCAGCTCACCGCCAGGAGTTCGATCCTCACCAGCTCAAGGTTGACTCAGCCTTCCATCCTTCTGAGGTTGGTAAAATGAGGACCCATATTGTTGGGGGCAAATATGCTGACTCTGTAAACCGCTTAGAGAGGATTGTAAAAGCACTATGAAGTGGTATATAAGTCTAAGTGCTATTGCTATTCTTTTCTGGATTTTCACCTATTGTCTTCTTTTACTATCTCTCAGTTCCTTAGACTGCAAACCCCCTCTTCTTTGGTCCCTTATTTCTCAGTAAAATATCTGCTCCATGCTCTTTTGGTTTCCTGAGATCCCGCTACCACTTTCTACCAAGAAAACATCTCTCTTCCACCACCACCATCCCCGACATTCTAAGCACAACATCAAATTTGCTCAGTCTCATTTCCATGAGTCTACGTACTTCACTCATGAAAATTTGCACGTATGGTCTGTGTTTGAACTCTACACACTTAAATACCAAATGTTTGCACAACTTTGGGATTCTTGGTACTTGCTTTAAGCAGATCAAGCTCAAACACCCATAAAATACTGTGACTAGGCATCATAAGCCATATATTAACCAAATCAGAGCATTCTTGAGGGTCATCGGAAAGTCTTTCTTTTTATATCCTGGTTCCTTTTTGATGAGCTATCCAACCGTTATCCTGGAAGGGGCAATATTTAGCAGGCTGCACTTATTTGTTTGGCTTTCTAGCTACTGCTGGGAATTCCGCCCACCTCTTCTGTAAAGCTGGAATGCGATCAATCCAATGCGATCAAGGCCTGGTCAGAGTATCAGTACACTGTATATTTATATGACACAATAAAATAATTGTGCAAAGTTATCATGGATAGGATGTTGAAAGCTGATGAGAATTCAGGTGGAATCTTTGCATGACTGCCTCATGTGGTGTGTATAATTGCAGTCAATCAGAATATTTACAATAGGCAGTGAAGAACCTCATTCCCCAGACTGAACTTTCCACCCTAGGCTGACACTGATTTTTTAAGTCTAAAGGCACTTAAGAACAACTAGAGGACTAAGGGCGACAGGAGAGCAGTCTTCTTATATTTGAGGGGCTGCCACAAAGAAGAGGGGGGGGTCTTCCCCAAGGCACCATTTTTTAAAACTGGAAATAGCATCTGTCCAGTTCTGTTTTCTACTTATCGGGGTTTGTGTTTCACTTCAGGATAGAGACGATTCTGAGTAACAGCCAGATTTTCTCTCTCTGTATATATAGCTCAGTTTAACAGCGCTGTTTGGAAGATTGGAGAGTTGGCGTAGCATTGCAAATCGTTTTAGCACAGAAGCCCCAACTGACGGGTTTTCTTTGAAGGTCAGTCTTTGAAAAGGGTACGTGTACTTTTGAAATAGCAATAGACTCGTATACCACTTCGTTGTGTTTTTTTACATTCCTCTCTAAGCGGTTTACAGAGTCAGCCTCTTGCCCCCAACAATCTGGGTCCTCATTTTACTGACCTCAGAAGGATGGACGGCTGAGTCAATCTTGAGCCGTTCAGGATTGAAATCCTTCTTCTCAGATAGCATGAAGGGATGGCTGCATTTCTGTGTCATAACTCTGGAGCATTTCTCCAGATGTTTCCTCCACCCCTTTGCCGATGTTGAACTGCTTCGACATCGGAGAGGAAAAAGTGTTTTCATTGGAGCAAGTAAAGCTTTTGCCTTAATTCCTGATCAATCTGGGCAAGCAAGCTCCTTATTTTAAAAACTATCTGTGCTACATAAACCATGGCCTGAATTTGGTAATCCTGGAACGCGTCATCCCAGCTAATAACACCTCTCAGGGAATGCCACTGACTTGCAGATGACTCTGATTTCATTTCTTCACCTGTTGGGTGTGGAGGAATGGGAAAGAGTGAGCACACATGAGGGTAACACAACATTTTTGCCAGGAGGAAGTTTTTCACTGAAAAAAGCCTCTTGTGTTTACAAAGTCGTGTCATCGTGACTCAAAGCTTTTACTGCAGAACCACCCTTTCCATCTTTTTTAACAATGATTTCTCTTCTTTCTCATCGTGTGCAGTTTTGCTCTGAGAATCTTTCATCAGCTCTTCAACCTTCTTTTCTGCATGGTAGAGTGGTAGATCTCTGGATGAAAGAGTCTTTTTTCCAAGCCATTAATTCAGCAGAAAGCTAACCAGCGAGATTTTATTTTATTTTATTTTATTTAATACATCTGCATGGCAAACACCTCTAGCGTGTTCTGCCCATTTAATCTGCCTCATTTTTCCCCAATTCCAGGCTCAGCAGCTGAAAGGCAAAAGCAATTTGAAGGCACAGGGGGATATATTTATACTGTTCCATGCTGTTAACTCCTGTTTTGGCTTTACAGGATGGTTGCATTTGTGAACAATTTAGCTAAAATGTGAAAAGGTGCAGCTGGCTTGTATTGACTGGTGCGATGGACCAAGAAATTGGCAGAACCGCATTCTATCATAACTTGTCAAATTCAACAAACTGTTATGCTAGCTACTACTGCTTTATGGAGAAGATATATATGTATTATGGGCCTCTGGAGCTCTCACGATACAAATTTGGCTGTCAAAATGTATTGCAGCATAGTCTTTGTTTACCTATGGATTTAGCCTTCCATGATTTACTAGCAAGCATACCTTTTCTCTTGAATGGCCAGATGGCCAACCATTGTGTTCTAGGGGTCATTTCAAGTGAAGCCACTTAGTTTATTATGTCTATTGTCTGCCCATCTGGAAAAACCCAAGAAAAGAAAATCCCTAAACAAACCTAGGAGAAACTACAGAATCTTTGTCTATTTCCCTCCCCCCCAAACCAGGAGTAGTCTTCTAGTTTACAGGCAAGTTATCTGTAGAACAGAGAATGTATTTGTTGCTCAGCTATGGGATTCTATGGTCACATTATGCAAGTGTGACCACTGTTGACCTGATCCATACATAATGCTCAGTAGAAATGGGTAGCCTTATCAATTCAGGCTGATTGTCAGCCAGCTGAATTTTGACCTCATGACCCTGGGCATGCTGCAAGGATTGGTTGCAAGTGGCTTTTTTCAGTGTTCACTTTTTCCATTGTAACTTCAAACCGTCTCTAAATAAATGGTTGTGAGTGAAGGACTACCTGCATGACGTTTAGCATTATGTGTAAATCAGGTTTCTGAATCCATTGCACCTGGTTTGCATGAGAGTATTCTGGCTCTTATGGCGGTATTTTTTACACTGAAGATGCTGGCGGGAAGTTTGCCTGAACAGACAAGTTATCAAGAGGACTTTTTTTAGATGGAAATACGATTTGTTGTTGTTAGCTGCGAAGTCGTGTCCGACCCATCGCGACCCCATGGACAACGTTCCTCCAGGCCTTCCTGTCCTCTACCATCTTCTGGAGTCCATTTAAGCTCATGAAATAAGCTCATGAAAACCCCATGGACAGTACCAAAAGGCAAAACGATATGACGCTGGAAGATGAGCCCCTCAGGTCAAAAGGCATCCAGTATGCTACTGGGGAAGAGCAGAGGGCTAATACTAGTAGTGCCAGAAAGAATGAAGCGACTGGGCCAAAGCCGAAAGGATGCTCAGCTGTGGATGCGTCTGGTGGTGAAAGGAAAGTCCGATGCTGTAAAGGTTTTTTCTCCATAGGAACCTGGAAATATGATACACATAGCTGAAAGGGATAAGAAAAGTGCCTATTCAATTTCCTTAAAGGTAAAGGTTCCCCCACACATGCGTGCTAGTCGTTTCCGACTCTAGGGGCCGGTGCTCATCTCCGTTTCAAAGCCGAAGAGCCAGCGCTTGTCTGAGGACGTCTCCGTGGTCATGTGGCTGGCATGACTAGACGCCAAAGGCGCACGGAACGCTGTTACCTTCCCACCGTAGTGGTCCCTATTTTTCTACTTGCATTTTTACGTGCTTTCGAACTGCTAGGTTGGCAGAAGCTAGGACGAGTAACAGGTGCTCACTCTGCTACGCGGCACTCGGGATTTGACCCGCCAAACTGCCGACCTTCTGATCGACAAGCTCAGCATCCTAACCCACTGAGCCACCGCGTCCCCTTCAATTTCCTTACACAACTCTTAAGTAGAATTTCCATGTTCAAGGAAAGTACACGTTGAAGAATACTATCATGAGTAAAGGTCAGCATGGTTGTCTTTGTATGCTTGGCTTCCACTGACCCTCTTAGGATTTTTACATTCCTTTTAGCACAGTGTTTCTCAGTCTTGGCAACTTTAAGATGCACGGACTTAAAGTGCCAGTATTCCCAAGCCAGGCATGTCTTAAAAATTGGTATGGTTGAGAAATACTGTTCTAGGATGCCCAACAACTATATGCCTAATATTAGCAACAATGGTGCCAATCAGAAGCAGCCTCTTGCTATAGTTCAAGGGGTCTCCAACCCCCGGGCTGTGGCCCACTACTGGGCCTTGAGAACTAGGCGGTGGAATTGACAGGAGAATGTGCACGTGCGGGCATCCCCTCTTGTGTAAGCAGTGGGCGAGCGCGTGTACGCGTGCTCCATTTGCACAAGCGATAGGTGCGCATGCCCGCTGCTCATGCAAACAGAGCTGTGCTCGCACGCTTGCCTGACGTGCGCATGGACCCATCCCCACTCTGCCCACCCACCCCCACCCCCATCCACAAAGCCAAAAAAGTTGGGGAACTCTGCTATAATTGGATTCTTAGCAATACCCGCCTCCAGGGCTGTTTATCAAAAATGGTGAGATATGGTCAAAAACATTTCAAGGATCCCCATCTTCCATAGCTCTAAAAACTCATAAAAATAGCGTTATGCACACGAGTGAGAGAGAGAGAGAAAAAAAGAGAGAGAAACAGAAAGAAATCATTATTTGACTATGAAGACATTTTTTTTTGCTCTAATGGCATATCTTTGAATATAAAAAAGGGTCACGCTGAAAAGATCAGAAGGAATGCTGTTCGAAAACATCATAAAAAGCAGCCACTTTTCCACGAATTTGCCCATTTGTTGTCTAAGATAAGGTCTTGTGCAATGGGCCAATATAGTAATAAACCACCTTGCAAGAGATGATGCTAAAATGCTGCAATATCCATTTCTGCTGGAGTTAAATATTTGTTTTTGAAGTAAAACCTTGACCTATAACATAAATGTGAAAATCAAATAATGTAACAATATCTTTTAAATTCAGGAAGGAATCCCTGGATGCTTCTAAGTTTGTTTAACCTCTCTGTGATTTTTTCCCCCCAAGCTGTGCACAGTCATATACATAACCATCACAGTGCCTTTACTTGAGAGGTGACATATTTGAAATGAATTTAACTGCAGCTGACTAAAACATTAGAATCAAGGACCTAGCCAAATGTGTGAGAAATGATTGGTTTGTGAGGCTTTGCATCCCAATAATTGTCAGTTTGCAATCAGTATAATAGACTTGATGTGATGGAGCTTTAATTTGCCATGGGATTAGCTTCAATAAAGCTTGGAAGCTCATGATCTCAGAGCACCCATCTGCTTATCTGAGGAAATGTCAGGCCTGACACATACAAGTAATCACAATTTAGATCAGGGATCTCCAACGTTGGCAACTTTGAAGACTTGTGGGCTTCAATTCCCAGAATTCTCCAACCAGTTGAAGTCCAGAAGTCTTAAAGTTGCCAACGTTGGAGAGCCCTGCTTTAGATCTTGTGTTTGTCTCCGAGCAGGTGAACTGGAGATGGCAAGATTTTTCATCACTCCATTGTCAAGATCAGATTGTGTTCTGATTTAGTTCGCACTGGTAGCCACCCATTCATGTCTCTGCACAGTAGAGGGACCTCTTCAGTTCATCTGCCCCAAATGGGATGGGGAACTCATCAAATTTGCAGACAACACCAAGCTGGCAGGAATAGCCAATACTCCAGAAGACAGGCTTAAGATACAGGAGGATCTGGACAGACTTGAACATTGGGTGCTATCTAATAAAATTCAATGGTGAAAAAAGTAAGGCTCTACATTTAGGCAACAAAACCAAATGCACAGGTATAGTATAGGTGGTACCTTGCTCAATAGTAGTAACTGTGAGAGGGATCTCGGAGTCCTAGTGGACGATCACTTAAATATGAGCAAGCAGTGTGCTGCAGCTGCCAAAAAAGCCAACACAGTGCTAGGCTAGAGACAGAATCAAGATCACGTGAAGTGTTAATACCACTTTACAATGCCTTGGTAAGGCTACACTTGGAATACTGCATCCAGTTTTGGTCAGTACAATGTAAAAAAGATGTTGAGACTCTAGAAAGGGTACAGAGAAGAGCAACAAAGATGATTAGGGAGCTGGAGGCTAAAACATATAAGGAACGGTTGCTGGAATTGGGTATTGTCTAGTTTAATGAAGAGAAGGACGAGGGATGACATGATAGCAGTGTTCCAATATCTCAGGGGCTGCCCCAAAGAAGAGGAAGTCAAGCTATTCTCCAAAGCACCTCAAAGCAGGACAAGAAGCAACGGATGGAAACTAACCAAAGAGAGAAGCAACCTAGAACTAAGGAGAAACTTCCTGACAGGGAGAACAATTATTCAGTGGAACAACCTTTCCTCCAGAAGCTGTGAATGCTCCAACACTGGAAGTTTTTAAGAAGATACTGGACAGCCATTTGTCTGAAATGGTATAGGGTTTCCTGCCTGACTTCCAAGGTCCCTTCCATCATCATCATCATCATCATTAATTATTATTATTATTAACCTGATGGACCCAAAAGCTGCAATGGTTCCATTCCTTCTTCAGTGGGTGATTTCAATCAGTGACAGTGGAATAGTGGAGTAGGAGAGATTAGCCAGATAGTCCCTGATATGCAAGGTGCTGTAGAGGTCAGTTTCCTTCCTTCTTCTTTTTCACATCTAAATGAAACTGCTGGCTGGTTTGGGATCATCAGTATGAGTGATGATATTCAATTGTTTGTCACTTCTTCAGGCTGTAAGAGAGACGCTATTAATGCCTTCCCCAATGCTTGGAGGCTGTAAGGGTTGGATGGAGACAATAGGCTGAAGATGGAAACGGAGTTGTTATTTGTTTAGTTTAGTTTAGTTTTATTTAATTTATATACCGCCCTTCTCCCTAGGGACTGAGGGCGGTTCACAGGGCATATATAAATTACGATACAAAAGTTAAAATAAGATTAAACCAATGCCCAAATAAAAACAATAATACAATAATAAAAACAACAATTTTAAAAGCCCATATTCCCCCTTCAGGCCAGACCAGCTAATTCGAATAAGTGGGTCTTCAGGCCGCGACGGAAGGTTCGGAGGTCTGATGTCATCCGGAGCTCCACCGGCAGTTGATTCCATAGTGCCGGAGCGCCCACAGAGAAGGCTCTCCCCCTGGGGGCCGCCAGTCGGCATTCCCTGACCGGAGGCACCCTGAGGAGGCCCTCTCTGTGGGAACGCACAGGGCGGAGGGGAGTTGACGCCGGCAGCAGGTGGTCCCTGAGGTAACCCGGACCCATGCCATGTAAGGACTTAAAGATCATAACCAAGACCTTGAACCTCACCCGGAAGACAACTGGTAACCAATGCAGCTCGCGGAGCAAAGGTGTAACATGGGAGTACCGGGAAACTCCCAAGACAACTCTCGCGGCCGCATTCTGTACCAGTTGGAGCCTCCGAGTGGTCTTCAAGGGAAGCCCCATGTAGAGAGCATTACAGTAGTCAAGACGAGAGGTCACGAGCGCATGAGTGACCGTGCACAGGGCATCCCGGTCCAGATAGGGCCGCAGCTGGCGCACCAGGCGAACCTGGGCGAAAGCCCCCCTAGTCACGGCCACTATATGGTCTTCCAGGGTAAGCCGTGAATCTAGGAGGACTCCCAAGTTGCGAGCCCTATCCACGGGGGGGTAAGAGCTCACCCCCCATAGAAAGAGATGGAACATTTTGAATGTCCCGGGATGCCGGAATGCACAGCCACTCAGTCTTGTCAGGGTTGAGTTGAAGTCTGTTCCTCCCCATCCAGACCCGAACCGCCTCCAGGCAACGGGACATCACAGCGAGGGCATCACTGGGGTGGTTTGGGGTCGAAAAGAAAAGTTGGGTATCATCGGCATATTGATGATACCCAACTCCAAAACCACGAATGATCTCACCCAGCGGTTTCATGTAGATGTTGAACAGGAGAGGCGAGAGAACCGACCCCTGAGGAACTCCACAAACGAGAGACCTAGGGGCCGATCTCTGCCCCCCTGCCAACACCGACTGCGAGCGTCCCAGGAGATAGGAGGAGAACCACTGAAGAACTGTGCCTCCCACTCCCAATCCCCTGAGACGCCGCAGCAAGATTTGTCCATTGGGTTTCTCTGTTGTTGACAGGGTTGATGCTTGATGGGCAGGCACTATCCATGAAGTAGTATATCCTCACCTCACAGTTGTAGAAAGCCTTGGAAGATGTCCTACTTGGGTGGAGAAAGGCACTCCTTTTATTTGCTATAAATGTTTGAATTTGCTATAAAAGTTTGAACAAGGGTCCTTTCCCTTAATTTAAATTTAACAAGAAAATAAGATTGCTACAGAATTCAAAACAAAAAAGATTTGCTTCCTTTTATATCCATGTAGAAGGGATGGGAAAATAGAGAGCTTTTCTTTTTCCTGCTTTTTTTTATCACCCAGGTGTTAGTTTTAGACTCCTTCTGAGAGAACAGCGGTGTACTTGGCAGTTTTAAGTGGTCCACTTCGTATTCAGCTTCTATGGTTTTGCACAGCAATTGCAGAAAACACAGTAATATTAAGGATGTTCCCAAAGTGGCAAATGGGTGGTGTAAATTTTTCTAGATTTTGCAGGTAGCTTTGGGAAGCTTCAGGTTTAGTTTTTGAGGAGAGTTGGAATTTTTTCCATTTTCCACTAGAAAATGATTTCACTAATTTTCAGCAATTTGACACCAAATATAAGGACCACAATGTTAAGTACTTCAGTGGTTGGTTAGTTGGTTTTTTTAAAGATTGATTTATCAGATATGTGAATTAGAGAGAGAGAGAGAGAGAGAGAGAGAGAGAGAGATAACATCATCCACATCTGCCTATCCCAGGTCCTTGGGAAGGACTCAATAGGCAGACGAAAATGCCAAATTCAGTCTGAACACCTGGCTGACTGTGCAACAAACCATAATAAATATAAATATAATTACTCCCCACCCCATCCAGAAGTAAGCACCCCCCAACAATGATTTTCTATCTAGGAAATAACAACACCCACTCATCTCACTTAAAAATGAATAGAATAATAGCTTTGGTCTAGTTTTGGCACTGTTGTGTCTTGTAATTATACTAAAATAACTGAATTCCAAAAATGTTGTTTCAGGTTGCATTATGCAACACACATTTCAACTGCTTGATAATCTTTGATTGCTATATATATTTCCATTTTTATCCCAGAACATCTGTTCTGGCAAAATTTACTGAAAAGTGTGTGTTCCACCAGTTTATTCTTATCAGCCGGTCTGAGAATTAAGGGTTGAGAAGGAAAATTGCGACAGGCATTGGGAAAAAAACAACACACGAATGCATCTATTTAAATGTAATGCAGAAAGTCTGGTTTTCATTCCCATTGTATTTATTAAGGTTATAACCTTCCCCAGTCCAAGGCACAGCGAAAATAGCTTTATTCTAAATGCTCTATGCCAGGCATGTCAAACTTGCGACGTCACATGACGTCGCACAACGTATCGGAGCTTTTTCCCCATTGCCGGCAATGGGGTGGGCGCGGTTTCGTCACGATGCGTCCGGTCCGCGGGCCGGCAATTTGACACCCCTGCAGTCTATGCTGTTTCTAGGGCTACCAGATGTGAGCTGCAGAACTCCAAGCCGTCATTAGAGCAGCAGAAAGTTTGCTGTCTCTCTTTGTTGTCATCTAGTGGTTCTCCAGCTTTTTGCAAACCACATCCTGTAGTTTTGTCTTTCTACTAGTTAGAATAAAAACAGCTCCTTCCATTTCTGGAAGATCTATACTTGGAGATTCTTTGTGGTGAATCTCTAGTGAAAGATGATTCCAAAGTCAATGCCAGAGAAGAATATCTCTGCATGTTTTTTTGGAATCTGATTTGGTTGTAAATGTTGTCCTTAAGCAAGAATCTGTACACTGAAAAAAGGCAAGTACGTCTGACGCAAGACTCATTTTGCCTTTTTGTACTGTAATGTATGAAGCAAAGATGAAGCTATTTCATATGGGGTGAAAGCTGTTTTTGTTGCTGCTATAGCTCATGAGTCTCGTACTGTTCTTGATGGGAAACATTCAAAAGTTATGCATGATCTCTGCATGCTCCAGCTCTCTGTTATCTTATGAGCAAGGATGATGTAGGAGATGACTAGGCTGAGCTTGACGGAGGGGTCAAGTGTGTTATCAGTCTCAAATCCCTTCACACCCACAAGTGGTCTACATCCAGCCATCCCTGAATTCCGTTGACTCTTATCTACTGCCAATTTGCCTTGACCATTAGTAGTTCAGATTCTTGTAAGAGAGCTAACATGTGTAAAGCTGTACTCATTCGAACAACCCTGGCTCCTGGTTTCTTGCACCTAACAGGTGAATTTGAATGAATGCATGTGATTACATGTGATTTAAAAAGGTAATTCAGGATGCTTATTGGAAATGGTAAGGCTGAGAAGCTACAAACCAAAAGGTCAGGGATGTTGCAGAGCACTAGTTTCACGCATGAACAGGTACATACCTAAATTTAAACTTAATGGCTGTTGGAGTTCCATTTGATTTTGCAGTGCTTAATGGTGAGGTCGGCCATCCCTTTAGGACAGTCATAAAAAGATTGGAACATCTACTTCTTTATTCAAGTACCATCTTTATGTCTGAATGGTGCAAGCTATGCAGATTGAAGAAGATAACTATTGCTAAAGAATGTATGGAGAAATCTTTAGATTAGGAAAAGACACAGGGATTGAGACATAAATTCTGAGGTTTGGGGGCAGTGGAATAATCTACAGCAGACCTGGGCATTTCACAGCCCCTAGGCCACATCCAGCCCTTTGGCTGTCCCTGTCTGGCCCACGTGAGGTCAATCAGAAATTAGAAATCGAATGTAAATAAGTGTACGTACGCCATGTATACAATAGAAGTGTGTTACTTTTATTTTGAAGGTAACTGTTTTTTCCAATGTACATACATTATGTACATGTGCACCTATTGGTTTGGGCCTTTACTACAGTCACAGTTTCTCAGGTGGCCCCCTGGGAAAATTAATTGCCCACCCTTGATTTATAGTAATCTGGAAAATTATGTAGGAAAAGTAAGTGAAATGTACTCATGGTCCTAGTTAGCTTCATGGAACAATCACAGAGAAGTTTGGGGAGTTGGGATTGAAAAATAAAACACAATTAGTTAGAACAAAAAAATCTGTAGCCCTTTTGTAGTATGCTGGTAGAACAAAAGTCCATGATAGCATTAACTAGGATCTGGTAAGCTTTTTTAGGTCCCCTACCCCATTGTGTGATTGTGTGCTATGGTCTGGTTGCTAATAAATAAAATAAATATCTCCTAAAGTTTTGAGCATGCATGAAATCTGTTAAGATGTTGTCCCACGCATGAGTTCGTGCATGGAATCTCAAAGATTTGGGCCATTTATTTATTTAGAAAATCAGTTTTGAGATTTGCAGGCATGGCCAGGAAAAAAAAG